>NW_028255430.1:0-125795 GCF_964263255.1 Lissotriton vulgaris | reverse complement strand
ACATTACATTACCAGCGGAGCAGCATAGGGGGTAGCACGGAGGTAATTTCATCCCGAGCCTATTGCGAATTTAGCAACAACACCCCTGACGTTTTCTTGTCATGCTCATGAAGCAAGAAAACTTTACACAATAGGTCATGCAACTGCATGTTCCTATACCGCTGTAGGCACATTATAGCCTTAATTTTCCTTTAAAAACACTGTAAATAGTCTTTCACTTTTTGGTTCATTATACACCAATTAGAAAAACGTGAGTAAGGTGGGGAAGTTGTGCCCCCGTCCTGAAGAAGGAGCACCAGCTCCGAAACATGTCGATGCACACCAGAGGTACTGTCCATAGTCACGACAGTTAACTACCTCAACCTGCACTTCTTTTATTAGTACCAGCCCGAGGTTGGGAATAAAGTTGTTTTCCCTACACCTACGAGCCAGGTACTTTTTAATCTTCACTATATCCCACCACTCACATTCTTATAATACCCAACCACTTCCACCACACGCACCACACATAGTCCATACTATCAGTGCTCCCACGTAGCCGTAGGCCACAGCACGCCCCATCCCGTTAGAGGGGTGCGAAGGCCCCAATGATGAAGCATGACACCAAGGGGCCTGTTGGTGTGTGAGGGGTATTTTACAAAACACTGTGTGTCCCCACATTTGTGGTCGACATTCCCCTTGTCCACTGTGAGTAGGATTCTTTTTGTTTATGTAACAGTGCCCGTGGAGTAAGAATCCTAACTCTTTACTCTACCTCCCTTCTGTTGTTATTTTGTATTGATTGCAACATACTGTGGGAGAAAACATCTGGCGGCCATTATGACACTTCACACCAGTACTTGGGTTCGTACTAAGCATACACAGACATTTGTAACAGCTAAGATCTACATGAACAAAGGGTTAAAGCAGGGCTGTGTGATCGCCCCTACATTGTACAACGTATACACCGCATATCTAGGAGAGTCACTTGTAAAAGCCAACATATTTCTGCCTATAGTGGGCCATCCTAGTAGTCTGATCATGCGGTTCATGAACAACCTTGTACTGAATTAAACTAGAATACGCATGGAAACGGCATTGGAGGCACTACAACTATATAACATGGAAAACAAATGTCAAGCCAACGCCATAAAAAGGAAGGTGCTGTTTTTTTGCCATAAACCAAAGAGATGATTATTGGGTTGGTATCTCGGCCCTCTAAAGATTGCTAACGCTGAAAAATACACTTTTCTGGGAGTTCAATTATCAGACGATGGTAGATCAACACTGGAGGCCAATGCACTTGAGGCTAAAGTGGCTAAGGTCACACAGGGTCTATGCAAATTAAATCACAAGCTCCATAGTCACTCTGCAGAGGGCATACAACAAGTAATGCAAGCAAAGCTCATTCAACACTGAGCCATGGTCATATCATCTTTCCCGGTTTGCTTAGTGATAAATTGGAGCACCTGCATATCATGGCTTTTAGAAAGGTTTGCAATCTTCCATATTCAACAAGATGCACACTGATCAGCTTGGAGTTCAATATTCCAGCAATGGACATTGAATGTAAAAAAGATATAGTCAAATTCTATTATCGGGTGATTAAGGCAGGCCCTGGCAGCTGTAAACTCTCTACGGACAATGCAAAAATCGATGACGATAGAAAAAAAATGAGCTACTGATTACCTATTGTGGCACTAACACTGGCACCACATGATTCCATACACCATTCACCTGTACCACTGTTCATTCTTTTAAATTTCCTATTTTACTTTGGAAGGAGCACTGTTTTTAACTAATATCATATGCCTGCTTATACATGCATAATTATATGCATGCTTGCATGACACAACATTGCATGCTCACGTACCTATGCCTTTCAGCTTTGCCCCGTGATGCCTTACTGCATTTGCAACATAAAAAAACCTCAAGCTATCTGCTGTACCCATAACATTTTAACAATTTTATAGATCTTTTGTTATCAGATGTTTGTTTCATGACATAATCCATACTGTATTTTTAAATGATTTTAGGTAATCATACAATAAAGATAATTACTTACTAATTGCATCTAACTATAACATCATTTTAAAAGAATTTCTGTGAGTTTTTAGGGTTTAATATTTAACAAAACGTATTTTTTTTATGAAAGCCTACCTCACGGGGCAGTCAACCCCATGCTATATATGGCCTGTGGACGAAGGCCATGTGCAGCATGGAGTTGGCAGAAGGGCCTCGCCCATGGCCAGGCCCTGTGCCCAACCCCCGTCAAACAGCCAACCCTACACCATGCACAGCCTTCTAGAATGCATAGCAAACAGTTGGTTGCAAAGGTCCTGGCCACACTCAGGCAGAATTACTAACTTTGTCAAAGAATCACAACAACAAAATAACTTATTTTTCCAAAATCTCACCAGTGTTTAAATGAAATATATATGTCAGTAATTCACAATGCAATTCTTAATATTAGTGATTATTACAAAAATGCTTAATAAAGTATTAATAAAAAAATCAAGTCTATGAGACATTCTTTTAACATTGACTTTAGAATTGCATTTTATGGGCTGAAAAGTGTTACAAAGGGTGAGGGTGAGGTGAGCGGAGGTTCCTTGGAGGTTGGCAGAAATTTAGGGGGTAGTTCATATATGCAGGTCCTTGGTCATGGAGGGCTATGTAGGCATGTGTCAGAAGCTTGAGTTGGTGCCTCTTCTCTATAGGGAACCAACAGAGGCCCTATAGGTGCTGGGTGATGTGGGTCTTCTTGACTAGGTTGAGGATCAGTCTGGTTTCTGCACTCTGGATTGTCTAGAGTCTTTGCATGAGTTCGGTGGTGTTGCCTGCATAGAGTGTATTGCCATAGTCCAACCAGCTGGTGATGAGGGCATGCTATGTTGTTTTCCTGGTGCTGAAGGGGTGAAACTTGAAGGGACTGAGTTCTGCTGGCCACCAGGAGTCATGACAGAGTGCAGTGTGTCTGCCGAAGATCAGGACTTCTGTTTTATCCATGTCGAGCTTCAGACAGTTATTCTTTATCCAGGCTCCAATTTTCTTCACATAGGCGTAGAAGTGGATCTTCATAGAGGTAGGGTCTGTTGAGAGCAAGAGCATGAGTTTGGTATCATTGGCATAGGAGATGATGTTGATTTTGTTGGATCTAGCAATGTCTGTGAGCTGTGTCATAGAGATGTTGTAGAGGGTATTGGGCTGAGTGAGGAGCCTTGATGGATGCTGCAGATGTGTGCTTGGGTTGTGAGGGGAAGAGGAAAAGTGAATTCTCTGGGTGTGACCGTGAGAAAGGATGCCATCCTTCTGAGCATGTTGTCTGTGCTTAAGATCTGGTGCAGTCAGTCGATGTGTGTGCACTGGGAGATGGTATTGAAGGCTGCAGAGAAGTTGAGCAGGATCAGGGTATGATGCGGATGTCATGTGTTACGGTGATGAAGGCTGTCTCAGTGCTGTGATTGGTACTGAAACCTGCTTGAGAGGGGTCCAGCAGGTTGTTTCTTTCCAGGTGTTTGGTGAGTTGGAGGTTAAATGCTTTCTCCAGGACTTTGACAGGAAATGGGATCAGTAAGCAGACCGGTAGTTCTGGAGCTCCCTGGCGTTGTGAAGTACCAGGTTTTAGAACCCAGCGGCGCCAGGGAAAATGCCCAATGCCTTCGAGTTCCCCTGCCTTGACAAACAGAGACACGGGACGCTTCTTGATGACGTTAAAGACCAAAGTTTATTGGCTGCAACCAGGAACAGAGATCTACGAAGCACAACACGGTGGTTCGCTAGAGACTGCACAAATTCAATGAGCGGAGCATGGCTTTTTATGCCAAAAATTGCATTCCAAAGGTGGCATCAGTTACATACAAATTGACCAATCACATGGTGACATTTTAAACGTATCGTATGATGACAAACCCACTTTCTGTTGTCCAGCCCACCAGAAATGACCAAGCGCATTCCAATTTCTTGTTCGATCAGGCCGGACAAACCCATCATAAAACCTCAACCCAAATCAGTAATCATGTCGTAAAGGAAGGAGCAGAAACAGATTGGAAGCAAGATAGAAAGGTGGGTGCAGTGTACTGTAAACTTCGGCACGTCCTGCTCTTTGATCTTCATCTGACCAGCTGCTTAACAAGGAACTGGCTCAGCGAGGTCAGTCTCGGGCAAGGGAGTCAGTTCGGCCAGGTCATTCAGAAGTCAGCTAAGGTGTACGTGTCTCAAGGACTCGCTTGGCCGTAGTCATCGGCCTATGTGAGGGCAACCACACAAAATGGCTGCCGTACACAAAATGGAACCCGAGGGTTCAAACGAAATCCCTAAATACATAGTGTTCTCATTGATCGATTAATGCAAAAACACTCGTACATACCGCATTCGTGATTTGCGGTCCGCTGACACCAAAATCGTCTATATCCGATGACCTTTATTGAACGGGTTCGGAACCACTGATTCTCAGACCCTCAAACCACGGAACTACAGACCCTCCTTTTGCCCTTACATAGGCAACAAACCCAAACCCATGTTAACTCCTTGGCTGCGGAGCATGTTCCCCTCCTGTGCTGAAAATTCTTGAATTCCATTGTTCATGACAAGGTCAGCTCGTCATGAGCACACGAGCACCGTGCCTCATGACGAGCTGAGCTCGTCATAGGCATGGAAAGGGTTAATCTGAATCTGGATCTATCATCATCAGATCATCGATATGTTGCTGTAGCATCATCCTAGTACTTAGTACCTCTCTCTGGACAGGTCTCCTTGCACACGAAGTAGCACAAAGGCCACAAATAGCAGGAGCACACTGTACACAGAGTCAGAACAGGAAAAGGATAGCTAAGACCATCCCAATGACACACGATCAGAGGCTGTTGTTCTCCTTACTGAAATGTCCTTTTTAGATATCACAATTGCGTTGGGGAAATTTTTGAAAGCAATAAGAGAAGCTGTAAAGGAGAAAACCAAGGAAGTTGGGAAATTTTAAGATATTAAGATTTAAAAAAATTGAAAATATTAATGTAGTGCTTTTATGGTTTTAAATGTGTACTGAGTGTTAAAATGAACTATGAAGTAACATTTCTATTGCTAAGTGGATCCATGGTCTTGTGTATGGTTTATAGACTATTGTCTAAATAAACTTTGATTCTACTACTACTACTACTACTACAATGACCATCAGAATCTTCCATCCCCAAGTGGATTTTAATGCCCAGAACCATCCCATCAACGACCAATCTCCTTTATCTATATGGACAGAATCGGAGATCTTATGTAGCTTGGAAATGGCCTGGAAAACTGATGGAGCGTTGTCTGGAATGAAAACGCAGCAGCTCGATTGAATCAATTTACATACTCCACCTCTGTCTGCTAGTATGATATCAAGAGCAACTCTATTCTGAAGTGTCATAAGTCTATCCGACTGGAGCTCAGCAGTCAAGTTACTAAGGGCACCGGCAGTTTTGACTATGGTGGACTCAACCACTCTCGTCAACTGGCGAATATTCCTGCTGTTTGCCATCGGTCCCCAGAACGGCAGAAAACCCTTAAATAAATCTCCCAATTCTTGCCTTGCAGTGTCTTCCTGGCTGAAGACACCTCTAGCAACTCTTGTCTTATGGTAATCTGCCGCAGCTGTAAAAGTGGGAGGCAACAGGAAGGAAACAAAACATGTGCCCGAAAAGTCAGGGGGCAACCATGTATATGCTTTGTCATAGCAAACAAAATAAGTCCCCTTAGCGGCTAGAAATGCTGGGGAAGTCTGAGACGTAAATACATAGGTGTCAGTACAAACGCTCTTCCCTAGCTGAGCTCTCGGATTCTTGCCATTACCCTGCAGACAATAGCGACCCTGATGGGGCACTATCCAAATCGGTGGAGAACTTTTCGCTCGCTGGTTAACACTCAGACTAACTCCATATCCAGTAACATCCCAACCACTATATGGTTGCTTCTCATCTTTCGGAATAGTCTCAACTGCATTTGTCCCTTTAACCGTGCCGACTATGCCTCTAGCTACAGCACTATTCTTCGGGTTGTCCTTCGGTGATCGTTGGGGATAGACACTATGGGCATAAATAAACATCGTTCTGTAAGCCCAAATAGAACCATTGAGGCTAAAAGGCAAAACTAAGTACGGAATACCTTTATCGGTCGTATGGGGCATTGGACCACAAATCCAACAATTCGTTGTATTCATCACTAACTGGTGTCGGTGCAAAAGTTGAATAAAGGAATTATTGGCAAATTCCAGTCGTCTAACTACCTCGTGTTCAGGCAAAGGGTGAAAAGAATGAGAAGAAATAGTAGGTGAAGGTGTAGGTTGCACAGTGGGAATAAACGTCACTTTAAAAGAGAATGTCACATAACCAATTATAAATATCATTAAACTCAATATCAAAAATAAGCACAGTATTAAAAATCTTTTCTGTGTGATCAATTCATATATCTTATTCTTGAAATTCATTGTCCTTACAGGCCTCTCCAACTTGAAGAAATCCACCCTAACTAAATATGCTGCTCACGATGGTAGGGTGTTCTATGCTAAGGAATGCCTCTGTCAACCCAGGGCAACTCCCTTAGGCCAACCAGAACCTTCGACCTAGTGTTTCAGGCTTGCACTCCAAAGACATCGGCAACCGGGACCCTACAGCTGAACCCGGATGGCGGTTCGAAAAACAAAAATAAGTAGATCCTCGGTGGAGAGTTAACCTGCAAACAGAAAAATCATAAAAACTTCATTCATTTTATTAGTCCCACGACTCTTGGTCACAAATTATAACGATCTTTTCCAGGCAATGATTGTTCTTTGAATAAAAGCTCAGGCTCAGTAGTGTTCAATCGATTCAAAGGAGGCACAGCTTCTTGCAAGAGATCGTCACTTTCTTTCTCAGAGTTGGTACCAATCAAACGGGCATCGCTGAATGGCAAAAAAACGTGGCACAGTTTCTGTTTCAGATTCTGGGAGTCCTTCCTGGACCCACCGGTCGTACGGTAAGGGCAACGGAGCCCGTTTGCAGTGTACGCCGTGGATCCAGTGTTTCTTGCCTTGCACTCGAACTGCAGAACGTGTAGACAGGAGAACTAGATGTGGTCCTGTCCAACGGGGCTGATCATTCTTGTTCCGCTGGAAGTTCTTAATGAAGATCCAATGGCCGGGTTCAATGGCGTGGCCTGGATCTTCAGAAGCTTGTGGCAAACTCTCATAGACCTGTTGGTGTAAAACACGTAGTTTAGCAGTCAGTTCGTGCAAGTAATCAAGCAACACAGGGTACTCGAGGTCACTAAACTTTGTTGGTCTTGGTACGCCCCAAATATTCGCCGGGCGGCCAAACACAACCTCATACGGACTCAAACCCATTTGCGAATGCACAGTCATTCTTGTGGACAGGAGCGCTAAAGGCAAAGTATCTGGCCATTGCAAACCAGTGCTCGCTTGGATTTTGGCTAACTTTAACTTCAAAGTGCCATTATAGCACTCGACTAAACCAGCTGATTGGGGGTGATTTACAGCGTGGAACTTCTGCTGTATTCCTAATCCCTCACATACTCTCTTCATTACTTGACCCACAAGTTCACTCCCATTGTCACTCCAGATAATTCTCGGCAAACCGAATCTCGGGAAAAAATTCTTTGATTAGAGCTTTCGCTGTGGACAAGGCAGTATTGTCCTTCAAAGGATAAGCTTCCACCCATCTAGAGAAGGAGCAAACAACCACCAAAACATATTTCAGGTTGTTGCACCTCTCCATGTGGGTGAAATCTAGCTGCAAAGCCTCAAACGGATACGTAGGAGGAGCAAAATGACCAGCTGGTGTTGGATTTCCCTTACCAGGATTGTACATTAAACACACCATACAGTTCTTAACCAAATTCTCTGCACATTTGGGAATTCCCACATTCTGCCAAACCGGAGCCAACAACTTACAAATCCCTTTCACGCTGATATGTGCCATCCCATGAGCCATTGTAACAACTGGAAGCACATACGCGTCAGGCAACAACCATCTTTGATGCTCGGACAAATCAGTCCAACAACCATACGAATCAAATCTACCCTTACTTTCTCTCCATTCATTCAACTCTTTCTCTGTAGCTTCAGCTTGGATGGATTTCACACTCTCAATCGTATCTTCACACATACTTTTCTCTGGAACCCATCTCGCCGGACCTGCAAAATACATTCGGCTCATCACATTTCTCGCAGTTTCTTTCGCAACTTTATCCGTAAACGCATTTCCGTGACCAACATCATCCGTAACTTTCTTATGGGCACTGCATTTCACAATCGCTACTTGCAACGGCAAAGTAAGTGATTCAAGGAGTTCATTCATCAACTGCCCATGTTGAATCTTCGTTCCATGCGAAGTCAAAAACCCACGTTCACGCCACAAACGTCCAGAGCTATGATCCACACCAAACGCGTACTGGCTGTCAGTATACACATTCACTCGTTTTCCTTTCGCCAACACACATGCTCTCGTTATTGCAATCAACTCTGCTGCTTGCGCTGAATGATGTGGGATACGTGCAGTTTCAACAATCGTATGCAAAGTCGTAACAGCATATGCCGCAGTCGTATCACTATTCGGCAACTTAAAGCACGAACCATCAACCCACAAGGTACCATCACACTCTGGAAGAGGAGTATCCCTAAGGTCTATTTTCCCTTTCGTTTCTTCCTCAGTTCTCAGAAAACAATCATGCTGTTCTGTGTCATTATCTGTCTCAGCTGAAATTGGCAACAACATAGCTGGATTCAACGTGTTGCATCTCTTAATGTGCACATGACTCGCTAACAGGGTCAACTCGTAACCCGACAACCGAGCACTAGTTAAGTGCTGTATCTTTGTACGGTTCAACAAGGTATCCACTGCATGTGGAACCATTACGATCAACGTGTTGTCCATCACCAAACCAGCAGACTGTTGAATCGAAACAGCCGCTGCCGCTGTAGCTCTCAAGCAACTCGGCAACGCCCTACCTACTGGATCCAAAGTCGACGAAAAATATGCACATGGGCGTTGCTTATCGCCAAACTGTTGAGTCAACACTGACAATGCACATCCCTCTCTCTCATGGACATACAATGTGAAAGGCTTACTGTAGTCGGGAGTACTCAACACAGGAGCCGAACACAACGCATTGCGTAATTCGGAAAAGCTCTTCTGACATTCGTTAGTCCAATGAATAGGATTTGGAGTATCCTTAACAGTAAGATCTATCAAAGGCTTCGCTAGCAAAGAAAAATTAGGGATCCACTGTCTACAATATGACGTAATACCCAAAAACGCACATACTTCTCTCTGTGTTGTAGGAACACTAATTTTCGCAATAGCTTGAATTCTCTCTGGGGTCAGTTTCCTTCCCTCCTTCGATAAGAGGTGACCTAAGTAGGTTACTGCTTGTCGACAATATTGCAACTTGGAGAGAGAAACTTTGTGATGAAAATCAGACAAGTGACGTAACAACGACAAAGTAGCTTCCTTACAAATCTCTTCATTGTCACCGGCAACTAATAAGTCATCAACATATTGAATAAAGGCAGCACCATCAGGTAAAACCAACAGATCAAGTTGTGTTTTCAAAGGTTGGCTATAGATGGATGGACTCTCGCAGTAGCCTTCAGGAGCCTGCTTAAAGCGAAAACTTCGTCCTCCTAAAGAGAATCCAAAAATATCCCTACTCTCCATGGCAATTGGGATGCTGAAGAAAGCATTCTTCAAGTCAATCACCGAAAACCATGTGGCCGTAGCCGGAATCAGAGTCAACAAAGCTGTAATATCAGGCACAACAGGAAATTGTGGAACAACAATCTTGTTCACTTCGCGAAGATCGATCACAAACCTATATACAGGAGGCTGTGAAGAATCTGTTCTCTTCAGAACAGGCAAAACGGGACTATTACACACATTACCTCTCGTTTCCTCAATCACACCCTTTTCGATCAGATCATAAATGACCACCAAAAGTGCTCGCTCACCATCACTCCAGATACGGTACTGTGGAATGCGCGGTAACTTAGCATTCGCCTTCAGTGTTACAACATATGGCAGAATCTCCAAAAGACCGACATCATTCGGACCAACAGCCCACAATGATTCTGGTAAAGAAGACAATTCAGGTGGAAGTCTGTCTTTCGATATGTACATCGGAGAGATCACTCTCTCACCTAAAGTAAGATGTACTCCTGACGGAGAACAATACAACGTCGCATGCAATCTTTTCAACAAATCTAATCCCAAAAAATTCTCACCACAACCTGTAGTCAAAATGAGGGGTGCTTCAAATTTACGAGGTCCAACAGAAAGAGGCAATGGAGCAGAAATCGGATACGTAACCGGGGCGCCAGAAAAACCTACAGAAACATTGTCAAAGCCAGACAAAGGTGCGCCAGGGAGTTTAGAGTGTATTATAGAACTCTTCGTAGCACCAGTATCTAACAGAAAAGGCTCTGACACACCTGATGCAATCACTTCAACATAAGGTCCACTCTGATCTACTGAAACTGAAGCAACTCCCTCTCTTTGTCCATGGCTGTCCTAGCAATCATTACCATCCACTTCCTCACCTTCGACGTAGTAATCATCCGTATAGTACTGAGCTGTCCTACCAGACGAACCCTGTTGCTGATCAAAACCATTCATTGAATTCTGTGGAAGAAAAGAACGCCCATTCTGTCCGCGACCTCTACCTCTAGGCGCTTGTTGAACACCTCGACCTCTCACACCAGAAGATCCATTTGTGCGCTGTAACAGAACCGGACACCTATTCTTAAAATGGCCCTCTTCCTTACCATACGCACACTGATTAGGTCCATATGGAAAACGCTGTTGAGAAGACTTGTTTCTTTGCGAGTTTCTTGAATATTGCTGACTCTGCTGATAATCGTGTTGATTATTAGTACTGGGTGGATAAGCTTGTTGTAGAAGAACATTAGTCTTCAATTCCTTAGTCTTCTTATCCGCTTTCTCTAACTCATCTTTGTGCCTATTTTCATAGTACTGGGTCGTAGCTAAAATCTGCGCTGACGTGGAAAAAGCCCAAGCACTCTCAGAGTCTTTCAGTTTAGTGCACAACTCGGGAAGTAAATTATGTACAATTAGTCGACGAACAATCTCTGGCCACCCTCAGTAGCCATATCTTGACCACTATGATCTACAAAGGTCTCTTCAAACCGTGTGAAAAAGTCAGACACTGTTTCATCTTTCTTCTGCTTACAAGCAGACAACTTGTCCCAATTAACACGCACTTCAGGCATCAAAGTCTTCATGTAATTAATTATCCTACCAGGGAGTTGAGTAATGATATCTTCAGGCTTAGCACCTCCTACTTGTCTATGATTCGCAGCACGAAGGTTTACCCATGTATCACCCAATTCTTGGTCATGATCTGTATGTCGAATCGTACTCCAAATAGGCTGTGGAACAACATTTCCAAACAACATATCTATGTCTGCTAAATTCATGATGCACAAACCCACAGTCTGAGGGCCCGATTCACAGAATGAACTTAAGACTCAATCCTAAACTTACTACTATTTTGGTATTCACAGAATGCACTTACTACTTTTGGCATTCACAGAATGCACTTACTACTTTTGGTATTCACAGAATGAACTTACTACTTTTGGTATTCACAGAAGTTAGGATTTTGTCTTAAGTCTGTCTTAAGTCTGTCTTAAGTTTGTCTTAAGTCTGTCTTAAGTCTGTCTTAAGACAAACTTAAGACAAAATCCTAACTTCTGTGAATACCAAAAGTAGTAAGTTCATTCTGTGAATGCCAAAAGTAGTAAGTGCATTCTGTGAATGCCAAAAGTAGTAAGTGCATTCTGTGAATACCAAAATAGTAGTAAATTTAGGATTGAGTCTTAAGTTCATTCTGTGAATCGGGCCCAATGTGAGCTCTTTATAATATCCCGCCGGATTTTTGCGCGGATCAGGCAAAGACTGCTTAATCGCCAAAACTTCAACACGCTTCCAAGGAACATGTACCCATATACGCTGGAAGTGTCCAGGGACAGGTGGATTAACAGTTGCATCAGGAGGTCTCCAAACTGGAGGAACCTCACGCATCGGATATTGACGCGCTGCTCTCTCAACTGACGAATCAGGCTCAAACAATCGCTCAGAAGGAGTGTCACCACGAAACGACAAGATAGTCGCAACTGCTCTCCCAACATCATGAGGACCCACAACGGTCCCTTTCGCAAATTCGGAACGTATACGGTACAACTCATTAGAAGCTTTACCTACTTCTTCAACCCATTGGTCATGGAGGAACACACACATCATCTCAAAAACGTACCGTTGCTTTGGTGCTTCCCATTGAAGGAAGACATCCATAACACCCTTAAGATCATACTGAGAAGCGAACGTAATCCATTTACGTGCCAAATGATCCAAAACTGTACGCTCATCTGTATCAGGCAACTGACTACGTGATTGTCTACGCTCACTAATAGGATACATACCCAATGATCTCAACAAAGGAGAAAAGAAACCAGAAACTGCTGCAGTCATTCTCTGTCTAGCAGAAGGAGAAGGTGAAAGAATAAGAGAAGACGGAACAATAGTAGAAGAATCCAAAGTCGGAACAGAAGGAGTATTATAGATAGGAGTAGGAGTAGCAGACGAAGAGGGAAGCAAAGTTGGCGGCCCCTGAGGAGGCTGCGCCAAAGGAATAGTAGCCAACGGAAGAGGAGCTGGCTGTGGATAAATTGCAGGTGGCACAACAACCGGAGGTTGTGGAAACATTACTGGTGGCGGTGGTAAATTTAAATGTAAATTGATACTTGTATAGTGCACTACTCACCCGCAAGGGTCTCAAGGAGCTTGTACGAATACCGCTGTGGAACCCATCCTGGCTTTCCCTGTGAGGCGTCCACTCCTGGGCACCCCCAAGGTGGAGGCCAGGCATCCTTAGCGTTGTGGGGGCCGTTGTGGAGATTATGCAAGCTATTGCCCAGAGTTGCAGAGTGGGACACCATGATTGGAATAGGCACCGAGGCGAGAATTATCAGGTCCGTGGAATTTTTTAGCCCAAGACCCGCCGAGGCGGGGAATTGAACCCTGGTCCCGGGCTAGACCTCTGCATCAGGGTCTGCCGTTCTAACCATTGAGCCACACTTCACCACCGTAGGTGGTGCCGTAGCATTCTGTGCATAAGGGGGTGGCAAACTCAATATATGCAACATTAAAGGATCTTTGTCAAGATCTTTCTTTTCTTCCTGTTCTTTACACGGCAACACTGGGTAGCACTTATCTACCGCTAACTTCCTAACCCTAAGCATCTGTTTGCTCTCTTGCTCTTCCTCATTATCCCTAAATGCTATAGCAGCTTGAACCATTGACAAACCTCGTTCTCGTTTATTCTTCTTCGCTATTTTAATTTCTTTCTGTTTGGCTTCTTTGCGCCAGATGCGGAAAGAGTCAAACATTGCCGGCCGGGCTTTCTTCTTGAACAGCTTAACTTCGAGATTATCTAAAATCTCAGTTTCAAAGGTACCGTAACGGGGCCACTGTAGGACTCTGTCGTTCTTTGTATATATTACCCAGATGTCATTATAGCTAATGGGGCCGACACCATGCTTCACATAGAGATCATATGTAGGTGTTCCAATCGGTGGAACCGGAAACGAATCCTCTAACCGGGAATCCTTAGAACAACCACACCCAAATATCTTTCCAAGTCTGCTAAGACCAGGCATCTTTGCTCACTAGTCTAGCTTCAAACTTCAAGGGAAATCTGAAAACGATAGCCTCGCGAATAAACGGGTCCCTTGGCTTTGGGGCCTGCAGGTACCAAATCAAAGCGATCCACGAAGGGATACCAAAAAAACTAAGGACTAGGAGACGCTCCACTCATACTTAACTGAAATGTCGATGGCGTCACCAGAAGACCCGTCTATCGTCTCGCTCTACAAATCGTCTACAGCTCCAAGACAGGGCGACAGTCAGGGCAGCAGTCCTTCGTAGCCATCGGAAAGCGGGGAACCTCGCAGCAAAGACTTTCGGACCACAACGACATACAGGGGTCAATGAAGTGGCTGGCCTTCCTCCAGAATTTCCACACGAAGCTCTCCACGATCTTCATGCTTGGACCGGTACCACTGAAGTCGCCCTACGTTGAGCGCCAACTGAAGGACCAGGTTTTAGAGCCCAGTGGCGCCAGGGAAAACGCCCGATGCCTTCGAGTTCCCCTGCCTTGGCAAACAGAGACACAGGACGCTTCTTGATGACGTCAAAGACCAAAGTTTATTGGCTGCAACCAGGAACAGAGATCTACGAAGCACAACACGGGTGGTTCGCTAGAGACTGCACAAATTCAATGAGCGGAGCATGGCCTTTTATGCCAAAAATCACATTCCAAATGGGGCATCAGTTACATACAAATTGACCAATCACATGGTGACATTTTAAACGTATCGTATGATGACAAAACCACTTTCTGTTGTCCAGCCCACCAGAAATGACCAAGCACATTCCAATTTCTTGTTCGATCAGGCCGCACAAACCCATCATAAAACCTCAACCCAAATCAGTAATCGTGTTGTAAAGGAAGGAGCAGAAACAGATTGGAAGCAAGATAGAAAGGTGGGTGCAGTGTACTGTAAACTTCGGCACGTCCTGCTCTTTGATCTTTATCTGACCAGCTGCTTAACAAGGAACTGGCTCAGCGAGGTCAGCCTCGGGCAAGGGAGTCAGTTCGGCCAGGTCATTCAGAAGTCAGCTAAGGTGTACGTGTCTCAAGGACTCGCTTGGCCGTAGTCATCAGCCTATGTGAGGGCAACCACACAAAATGGCTGCCATACACAAAATGGAACCCGAGGGTTCAAACGAAATCCCTAAATACATAGTGTTCTCATTGATCGATTAATGCGAAAACACTCATACATACCGCATTCGTGATTTGCGGTCCGCTGACACCAAAATCGTCTATATCCGATGACCTTTATTGAACGGGTTCGGAACCACCGAACCTCAGACCCTCAAACCACAGAACTACAGTTGGCAGAGGGCTTCTTGAGGAGGAGATTGACCTCTGGGTGTTTCCAGGTGTTGTAAAATATGGCTGTGGTGCTGGAGGCATTTAGGATCGTTGTGAGCTGGTGGCTGGTTTTGTTTCTTCTGAGGTTAAAAAGTCAGTGGGAGTATGGGTCGGTGGGTGTCCCTGAGTGGATGAGTACATTAGAGTAGTTGTGTTCAGTGTGCTGAGTTGTTCCCATGCGTTGAGTGGGTGGTTTGTAGTAGTGGTTGTTGGGGTGATGAGGAGGTTGGTAGGTTGGGGATTAAAGTTTTTTTAGATAGTTGCTATCTTTTTGCACAAGTGGTCAGCAAGGGGGTTGCAGAGTTGCTGTGTGGGGGATCGAGTTTTTGGTGGCTGACAGATGGGTGAACTCTCCGACAATAGCGAAGAGTTCCTTGTGTGGTTGATTCTGGTCCCTCTCTATCCGATGGGTAAGGGGCTCTTTTTCCGAGGCTTTGAGCAGGCAGTGGTAGTTTATGAAGGCAGAATTGAAGGTGGCTCGGTCAGTGTGATTCCTGCTGCTTTGCCATTTTCTCTCCAGTTGCTTGTATCTGTGCTTCAATGTGCTGAGCTGCAGGGCATACCAGTTGGCTGTTCTAGTGGAAATGTCTTGGTCATTGGTACTGGTTATGCAGGCATTTAAGTTCTCTGGTGCTTGGTTCACATTGATGGTGGTGTTGTGTTGTGTGATGCTTAGGGCATCAATCCACTGGTGCTGCTTTACCTTGGCCCAGGTGCAGAGTGGGCTGGTAGGACAGTTGGGGTGGTATTAGGAGGTTCAGTAAAGGTGAGGAGTACAATGGAGTGGTCTGATCAGGTGTGTTCAATGGTGTGGCTGTATCGGATTCTGTTGCTGGACGTGAGGATGGGGCCCAGTGCATTTCCTTCTTTGTGCATGGGGTCTGTAACCAGTTGCTTGAGGCCGATGTTGTCCAATCTTTCCAGTAGGTCGATGGAGTTGGAGACGGTGAGTTCATCCAGGTGAAAGTTGAGGTCTCCCAGGAAGATGTAGTGTTCAGATTCCATGGCAATCGGGGTGATGAATTCGGCTATGGGGTTGCTGAGGGTGGTTTGTGTTCCTGGTGGTCTACAAGTAAGGATACCTCTGATAGTAGTTTTGTCATTGGTGCAGAACTGGAATTTCATGTGTTCCATGATCAGAGTGGTTTTGTTGTCGGTGATGGTGCAGGTGATCAATGTCTTGTGTACAATGGTAAAGCATCCTCCGTGTCTGTTGGCATGGTCACGGTGTTTCATCTTGCGGCCAATGGGTGTTTTGGTAGCAATGTTGGGGGCCGATGCTGGGGGTGATCCAGGTCTCTGTAATAAAGGTCATGTGGGGGTGAGGGAGGAGATGGGGTTCCAGACTTTGGTGATGTGTTTGCAGAGTGCTCTGGCGTTGGAGGCAGGAGTCAGCTGATGTTGCTGTTGTGGTGGTCAGTGCTGGGGTGGAAACGAATTGGCAGTGGATGCAGGAGAATTCTCCCTTTGTGGAACAAGGCGATAACAGGCAACAGTTGTTCTTTCGTTTAGGGCATGGAGTACTTTGGTGGAGTATCTGTGGGCGAGCGGAGGACCACTGGCTGCGGTCCAGGTGCGGACGGGAACGGACGGAAGCAGATATGCACAAAAAGGCTTGCATTCAGCATACCAGCTGCCTCCATAAGTAGTCCTGGAAGGTGAGGTGGGTGGGGCTTGGAGGGAGGAACAGCGGGAACAGGATGTGGCGAAAAAAAAGGTTGCAAACCCACTACATGTGGGTAGATACAAATCCGTGCAGAATATAGTACTAACAGAAGCAACTTACAAAATTCAGAAAAGACTAACAAACAATAAACTAACAGTAAAGAGGGTCACAAATAATATACAAACCATCAGAGACTACCTATGCACCAGAAGTCAGGCAGGTGCAATGGTGATTACAGAAAGTGAACCGCAGGACTGAACTGGCGGCCGCAGTCCTGAAGAGTGGCAGTTTATCTAATTTTCTACACAAGAATTGTGTATAATAAAAACCCCTTGATTTTGAGGGTGACCAAACGGTATTTGAACTTCATTAAATGCTAATTGAGATGTTATCCAACCTTTTCTTGATTTTGCTATTCATTTGAGATTTAAAATATTTTCTGATTTTGGACTACTCAGCATTAACTTTTAATTTTGAGCCTTCATGGCATTTATTCTGTACTGACTAATTTTGAGATTTCTGTATTAAAACCGTTTAACTTTTTCTTCTGATCTAGAAAACAGTTATGGAGTGGTCCCAGTTACTCCTTTTGAACGAAACACACTAAACTGATATTAGGGAGGGTGCACTTTTATGCGTTTTGGGGTTTCTGCATTTTGGAGTGTCCTAAAATATTGGGGTGGGGGTTTGCTCCCACATGAGGACTCACAATATTTGTTGCATACCTGGGGACAAAGAACCTGGAGTGGTCTGAAAAGTGAGTTTATACTTCTAAGGATCGAGAGTGTTTCCAGTCAGGAGCCTTCATAGAAAGACAAAAATTCTTCTGTAATCAAGAGGACTGAATATGTTGAATGTATATTGATTCTCCAAACTATTTTGTGAAAATTTCCTCATCACTGGTGATTTAATGTGAGAGTAAATGTGCGAAAATTATTTACTGATTCAATCTCTCAATGCCGACATTACAACATTGTCCAACATCCCAGTATACAGCCTTGAAAATTGATAAAAAACAGATAACTAGGCAAAAGTCATCAATGAGAAACAACATAGGAGGCCTAAGGTTATAAAGGAATGATGGACATGTTCAAGATGTGATAAACTCAAGTACAGTCAATGAAAACACATGACAGAAGGACATGGGTTTCAATTGGAACTTGGGGCCAGATGTACGACCAAAGAATTTGCAACGTGCGTCACAATAGCAACTCACAATTTGCGAGTCGCAAATTGGTGTGTACTACAGTGTCTGCGACACTGATTGAGATTCCCAATTGGGTGGCAAATTGCATGCCTCATGTATATATATGAGGCACTTGCAATTTGGGGCCCTATTGGGAATGGCAGGCCCTCCCTTTTATGGTGGCCTGCTGGGCTCAGGACACCTCCATGTCTGGGACTGCTTTTAAATAAAGCTGTTTTTTATTGCAGCATTTAAAAAAAGGAAAAATTAAATGTTTTTGTTTGTTCACCGCAGACCTCCAGTCCTCCAAGCAAACCTGTCGTACACTAGAGAAGAAATGGCACCGCACACAGACACCAGACAGCTACCCAGCCCACAAGAATGCCATCCGCAGACACCATCACCTCATCAGATTCGCCAAAAATGACCTCCTTCAAGGACCAACTCGACAACAATGCTCACAACAGCAAAGAGCTCTTCAACATTGTGAAGGAACTCTACAACCCCTGCACCAACACCAATGACATTCCGCCATCGCAAGAACAATGCGACTCCCTTGCCACCTTCTTCCATCGAAAGATCGCAGATCTCCACAAAAGTTTCAACATCCTTAACGCCCGACAACCACCGACACCTCAAACCCTGCGGTCACCACCCACATCAATCCCTTCCTCAACTGGACCAACATAAACGATGACGACACCATCAAAATCATGGGCACCATACACTCCAGCTCCCCGTCAGACCCATGCCTGCACCACATCTCCAACAAAGCTAGCGCCACCATCGCATCCCATCTCCGCAAGACCATCAACATCTCCCTCGAGACTGCAACCTTCCCGAAGAGCTGGAAGCAAGCTGAGATCAAAGCCTTACAGAAGTAACCCAAGGCGGATCCGAGGGACCTCAAGAACTTTGGCCCATTTCCCTGCTCCCATCCCTGGAAAAGGTCATCGAGAAGACCGCCAACAGACAGCTAACCAGCTACCACAAGGAGAACAACATCCTGGACCCATCCCAGTCCGGGTTCCGCAGCAACCACTGTGCCAAGACTGCCCTCATCACCACCACAATGACATCAGGGCCCTGCTGGACAATGGCGAAGCCGCGGCCCTCATCTTCCTGGACCTATCAGCCGCCTTCAACACTGTCTGCCACCGCACCTTATGTGGATGCCTCCACAACACTGGGATCCGAGACAAGGCTCTGAAATGGACCACCTCCTTCCTCCTCTGGCAGAACTGAGAACATCGCTTCCCCCCTTTCCGTTCCGAAGCCTCCGAGATCACCTGCGGCGTGCCCCACGAATTGTCCCTCAGCCCTACATTGTTCAACGTGTACATGGAACCGCTCGCACACGTCGCCCGACTGCACGGCCTCAACATCATCTCCTACGTCAACGACACCCTGCTGATCCTCTACCTCACCAAGGATCCCTCACTGCCAAAACCAACCTCCACAAAGGAATGAAAGCCGTCGCCGGGTGGAGGAAGAACAGCCATCTGAAGCTGAACTCGGACAAGACAGAGGTACTTATTCTCCCCCCCCCCTTAGCCCGGGACGACTCCTGGTGGCCGTCCACACTGGGAGCAGCACAAACACCCACTGAGCATGCATGCAACCTGGGGTTTATCCTCGATTCAAGCAAGTCAATGCTGTCTCATCCTCCTGCTTCAACACCCTCCCCATAATCCGCAACATCTACAGGTGGATCCCCACCAAAACTTAAAGAACGGTCACCCAGGCCCTCGTCAGCAGCAGGCTGGACTACGGAAACGCCCTCTACGTAGGAGCCTCATCCAAAACCCTGAAATGACTACATCACATACAGAATGCCTCTGCATGCCTGATCCTCAACATCCCGCACCACAACCACATCACACCACACCTGAGAGACCTGCACTGGCTTCCCATCAACTAAAGGATCACCTTCAAGCTCCTCACCCACGCACACAAAGCGCTACACAACACCAGACCGGCATATCTCAACAGACTACTCACCTTCTAAACCCCAAACTGACAGCTCCGCTCCGCTGACATCGCCCTCGCCATCGTCCCCCACATCCGAAGAGTGACCACCGGCAGCAGATCATTCTCCCACCTTGCCGTCAAGACCTGGAACACCCTCCCCATCCTCCTACGGCAGAGCCAGGACCTACTAACCTTCAGGAAGCTACTCAAGACCTTACTTTTCGAGCAGTAGCAGAACCCCTCCCCCCAGCGCCTTGAGACCCTAACGAGTGAGTAGTGTGCTCTACAATGTATTAATTGATTGATTGATTTGTTTCATTTTTAATGGGAGTTAGTTGTCCCTGAGACCACTGCCTGCCAATAAAAAATATTTTTAGAGCCAGTCACAAAGGGGAAGCGGTCCCCTGGGAACCTCTTTCTATTTGTGAGCGGTTAACCACCTTTCCGTGAAGGGAGGTAAACTGCAACTGTTTCTTGACTGCAATTGAGGTCACAAAACAGTCATACATGGCATTTGAGCTCGCTAATTGAAAGGGAATGCCCCTTACTAACAGTGAGTTGCAAATCCTAATTCACAAATCGCAATCAAATTGTGACTTGCTAACTAGGGTTTGTACATAGCCCTTTTCGTTTTTGCATTTGTAAATGGGGCACAAACCTGTTTGCGCATGCAAAAACAGGTTGTACATCTGGCTCTTCGTGGCAGATTTACAAAGAGTTTGCATTGATCTTGTATCATGCAAGGGGATGCCAGGAAGCGCAAGCCCGTAACTGGGAGCTACTAAGCCACACAAAGCCACCTTGCCTGGCTCTATGTGGTTTACTTAATCAAAAGTAATTCAAGACTGCGCTTTTCAATGCCTTGCATTACTTAAGTGGCAGGGTGGCGTTCCATAGGTGGAGTGTGTGCAGTCCAACCCATCCACCTTTGGTTTTGGACACAATCCAAGATTAACAAAGGTCTGTAAACCTGGGATTGCGCCAAAATGATGTTCAGCCCTGACATCAGCCTAACAAAGAGAAATAGCTTAATTTCTCCTTGTTAATCTGTGTTTGTATGCCTGCTGCATTCTGCTGCACACATACAAAGAGGGAAATGTTTTTGTGCAGGAAGGTATCTCTTCCTGTGCAAAAACAACCCTAACACAGGCACCCTTGCACCATCACACAAGATGACTGCATTGGCGCTAGGTAGCCATAAGTTCAACAGCACTAGGAGACAGAAGAAATACACCATATCTTAGTAGATATGGAACAATTTCTGTTCTCTCCTTTTCACTCAATGCAGCACCGCAAGTTCTCTTACAGCATTGCGTTGCATGGAATATTGATATATTTGCCTTCCCAGGATGTATACTGATCAATCCTTGAATACTCAGATTTGTGGTACAACCTATTCCTGCTTCTCTCAGCTGCTTTCATGCTTTAGTTCAGAGGGGAGAGTCATTGGGCATATTCACAAGGAGCTATCGCGGAATTAACTGCACTTTCTTGCAGCCAAAGTCGTGATAAATTTACCCCACCATTCACAAGCTGGTGCTAACAGCCCACAGCACCAGTTTACCCGCGATAGCATCCGCAACAAACATCACCACAGAGGACCTCTGCAACTATCGCTAATTAGATGCAGAGTAGGTGTTCCCACGCCAAAAGCCGCAACAACACCACACCTCAACATTCACAACGACAAGCCAGATCGGCGATAAGAACACAAAACGCGTGATAAAACACATAAGCAGTAGGATTTTTACACCTGCTATGACCTGGTGTAAAGTCGGACCCAAGCCAGCACCACAAATGGAGCACAGCCCAGGGCGTCATCGTGGGCAACAGATGCCATGGAGGAATTGATCATGCAGGCTAGACACCAAAGAGGTCCACAACACCCATAGCAACCACCCCAGGACCACCCCCCCTGGCCACCCCCCACATCAGCTAAACCTAAACATGTACGAAATAACCCGCCTGATGTCACACAATCACAACTGGTGACATGCTGGTGTCGCCACAGAAATGAGCATCACACATTCACTTTTGAAGCAAACAATGGCACTTTATTGAAACAACACAGAAATTAAGTACAGACACATGGTGGCTCTCCTCAATACAATCCATAGGTCACAGCCTGCAAGACAAAAAACATGATGAGAAGGTGTGTCCTGCACACATTAAAGGACAGAGACAGAGCGAATGAGAGAGAGAGAAGAGAGGGGGAGAGGGAGAGAGAAAGGAAGAAGAGAGGGGGGTAGTGAGGGAGAGAGAGAAGGAGAGAGGGGGAGAGAGAGAGAGAGTAGAAGAGAGGGGGGAGAGAGAAAAAGAGAGGAGAGAGAGAGAGAGAAAGAGATGAGATGGGGAGAGAGAGAGAGAGAGAAGTAGAGAGGTGGAGAGAGAGAAGAAGAGAGGGAGAGAGAGAGAGAGAGAGAAGAGAGAGAGACAGAAGAAGAGAGGGGGAGAGAGAGAGAGAGGGGGGGAGAGAGAGAGAGAGAGAGAGAGAGAGAGAGAGAGAGAGAGAGAGAGAGAGAGAGAGAGAGAGAGAGAGAGAGAGAGAGAGAGAAGAAGAGAGGGGGAGAGGGGGAGAGAGAGAGGCGACTCAGCACACCCAGGCCACACTGCTCACCTGCTGCCACCGGTCGGTGTGTCTCCAACCACTTGCCGGTACGTAGAGCTGCACACCAGGTCACACATCTGATTCAGAGCAGTCATCAGGGACATGATTTGCACAGTACACACACTTGCACAAGAAAATGTCGCCTGCCCACCCATACAAACAGCCAGCGGCATCCCAGGCCTTCCCACCGCCCATTGTAACATGCCCGCCCATGCACACCTGGGTGACACTGCTCACCTTTCGCCACCGGCGTATAAACTGCAGGTCCCACCACGTGGTGCTGTAAGCCACAAATCCGGGGCCTGCAGACATGGCACCCTCCACACCATGCATCCACGTTGCGCAGGCCACCAAGTCACACGTCTGGTGCTGGGACTTGATCACACAATGGCATAGGACATACCAGGGCACCCAGCAACATCGCAGCCTGCACAGCAGCTCAGCCCAATGGGTACCACTAACTCTGTGACCCCCGAAGCGGGGCCATATGTGCAGCCTACACAGTGGTCCAGCAGGGCACACAAATCCTGAGCAGTCCGGACCGCCAGGACGGGCCATCATCGCAGGCTGCATACCCGCTCAGCAGTTCAAGGTGCCAATGGCTCAGTGCACCCTAAGTCACCATCTTGTGTCGGTTTGCCTGTGCCGGCCGCAATGCAGCGTCTGCCACAAACCCTGTCCAACCTCAGTCATGTCCTGTGGCAGGGTGCCTGTGCCAGTCACAATGCAGCATCTGCCACAAACCCTGCCCAACCCTAGTCAGCGTCCCGTGGCAGGCCCGTGCCGGCTTCAAGGCTGCGCGTGCCACAAACACTGTTCTACCCCAGTCAGCGACACATGGCGGTAGGCCCTTGCCGGCCTAAAGGGCTCGGGTCTGTCATCCAGTCCTCATCGACAGAGGGGTATGTGACGTCGTTAGGACCTTATATTTGCGGGGTCACATGGCCTGTGATGCCTGTGCCAGGTGGGTAGGGTGTGCATGCAAACCTGCCCTCAGGGAGTGACTGTGACATGCTGATAACTAGACCAGTGACCTGCACACCACCAGCGAGTATGCCTGTGACGTGCAGCAATGAGGCCCCACCCTGGGAGCATCAGCGGAGTGGTCTGGTCTGCTGTATGCTGGCACAGGGCAGGGCTTGCAAAAATGTCTTGTGGGCACTGGGCGTGGTTCAGTCCATGTCTGGACAAGAAAGTGGCTGGTGCGTGTGTCCCTGTTGTGGTGTTCATGGGACCCGGGACCCAATTCAACATGTAGCACCCTCTAACTGGCATCCCCCAGGATGAGCATCATTGACGCAAGGGAAATCACTATCCCTAAATTCATCCACACATACATACAGGAATGATGAAACACATGACACATCAGTGCGCCACTGGATGTTAATTGCCCATCCAGTGCTGTTTCTCAGCTGGAGCGGTATAGGGCACTGCCGAATACACCACACTATATGGGCCCGTGGAGGGCCAGCCAGAGTCCATCCTTGGAAGACAAGTACTGTGCAAGAGGAGGGGTGCAGTCGGCAGTCTGGTATCTGTGTCATTGCTCATCAAACAGAAGGTGGCTGTCCATATCGCTGACTAAGGTGAGTGCATCGGAGTGAATTGGGGGTCAGTGGAAGGTCATGAGGCCATGTGCGGGACCATGCCAGGTGGTGGGAATGAATGCAAATGAGCAGTTCTGATCACAGGCGCCATCCACGTCCTCGTCCCTGGATATGTGCCCTGCCCCACCTGTGGGTACTGCTGTACCAGCAGTGGCACTGTGTGGCACTGTCACCTCAGGTGCCGGAGGTGGTCTATCTGCCATACTGTGTGGCACTGTCACCTCAGGTGCCGGAGGTGGTCTATCTACCACACTGTGTGGCACTGACACCTCAGGTGCTGGAGTGGTTAGGCCTGCCGCACATGGAGGAATAGCCACACCAGGGGGCGGAGATGTGAATGATGTGGGTTCAGCAGCATTCAACATCACCACACCTTGAGGCAGCAATGCCACGATGAGGATCTGCAGGTCACGGTAGATCCCTGCTACATTCCGCTGATGTTCAGCGGTTGCTGCCGTCCTTTCTGTCTCCATCCGCACCCTGTCCTCCATGAGCCTCCGCATGTGTGCCAGCTCACGGCTGGTATCACTGGAGCCACTCTGAACGGACAGGTGTTCTTGTCTCTGCTTCATAACTCCAGTGATGTCAGTCAGAGCTCATTGGAGACCATGGAGCAGGGTTACAAGTTTTATAGCTGCGCGGTCGAACCCCACCCACACCTGCTTTGCTGTCTCCCTCTGGCCCTCCAGTACATGGAATTGGAAGGCCATGTGTTGTTACTGGGGGTCTTGGGGGGTGCCGGGGCTGTGGGGGCCTCCTGCTGGGTGCTCTGGGTAGGGGGTGGGGTCTCCTCGATGCAGCTGGCCTGCCCTGATCCTGGAGGTGAGTTTCAGATGAGGTCAATTATGTCTTGGATGTCTTGGGTGTCAATGGTGGTTTTGTACTCCTCGTCATCAGTGAAGAGTTGCTGGGGTGTTGACGGTGACCCTACCATGTGAAGGGGAGATGGTGTATTACAATGTGTCCACATGTACGTAGCCGCATGGTACATGTTGACATTCAGACGGCATGGCATTGTACATAGTGACTGTCTGTGGATCTGGGTGAGGACCCAGAGTCATTGTGGGTGTGCACTGTGCTGTGCTTGGTCGTGCATGTGTGCCATTGTGCCCATCTCCACCCGTCCCGCCAGTACCTGGTAGTCACTCACCCTGTTGCAATTGTGTTGTGTCCGGTCAATCAATGCCCGATCCCCCGACTCCGGCCACATTCTCTACACTGATGACTGTCGACACCGGCTCCTCCATGTCAACCAGCTCGAGCTGTGGCGCTGGGCCCCCACCTCCAGTCTGCATTGCTGCCTTCCGGTTGGCGGAGAGTTTCTTTCTTGGTCCACCAATTGATGTCATTCCCTCGCCTCTTGACCTCTTCCATTGTCCTCTTGTGCTCCCCAACAGCATTCACCTTGTCCACAATGTCCCGTCATATTCCATTTTTGGTGCCCAGTGACATGTTGGAGGTGACAAACAGTTGTTGATGGTGTTCCATCTCCTCCCTGACTAGGATCCTGTTCACCTGCAGACTGAACTTCGTCTTCCACTTCTTCTTGTCCTTGCCTTCCCTGTCCCCAAGGTCCCGGGCTGGTCGTCCGGGGTGCGTGTGGGGTTGCGCTCGTCCTCTGCACCTGCCCTGGCAGCCTCCATGATGCAAGGGTGTTGGTCAGTTTGTGTTTGTGTTTTTTTCTACTTTTATGTTGATTTTTCCCGCCTGCCAGGTGTGTGTTGCAGGCCTGGTGCTGCTTATCACTGGTTTTATCATCGCACTTTGGCCCATCGCAGGTTTTTTGGTGTTGTGGTTTGTGTTTTTTTCACCATCGAGGTGGTTGTATTGTGAACGTTGTCTGCGGTTTCGTCAATCTATCGCATGCTACTGCCGTGTTATGAATTCCACGTTGACACAGTATTATTTTCCCGTAATAGGCTGCGATGGTGAAAGTTCCGTTACGCTACTCTTGCGGTAGTTATCACAAGTTCTTGTGAATATACCCCTTTGTTGTTCTAAAACTTTTAACATAAGATGCCATCTGGAGTGCCTCGTCTAAAGGGTAACTTTTGGAACCCTATCTATTGAGTAGTTATCTTCAAAGACATTTATATCATTTGTATGGGGTAGCATCCAATTTTCTCAAATTAAAATGTTGGTGGCATACCCAAACCTGTTAAGTGCATACTGTAGCCAAAAATCTCCTAGCAGTGCCTTTCATCGGGCAGCTAGGAAGAGACCAATATGCAATCTGAAAGTTCTGTCCTAGAACAGGACATGGGCATCCATCTCTTGCCAAGCTAATTCCTGATCTTTACAACTTCAGAAAGACCCTTCCAGGCTTTTTTTATCAAGTTGTCATATTTGCTAATGTTTCAGGCTCATATCTTGAAATAATCATTTGTGCTAGCGGTACCATTTTGCATTATTAAACATGCTGCAAAACGTTTTAATTAACATAACATAACATCATCTATTGATTAGCAGACCAATAATTTATTGTTGCGACCATGTCTGTTTTAGGAGTTACTGACATTGCTACAGCGTTCTCCAATATTGACATTGTGCATTCAGTGGTGAGCTAGTAGATTGGCAAAGAGCTTTCCAATCTCCAGAGAGTAGAGAAACATGCTGTCTTGACCTTGCTTGTGTTGTAATGCTCCCATCAAATGTAGCCAAACATGAAGACCCTAAACTGGCTTCCTGAACTGTCTGCCAAGGAAGCAATTTAGTTCAAATCACTATGTTGTGCATGACACAATATGGTTATACACATATACATCTCTCCATCTTTTTCAAACTATATAAGCTGTCCTGAATGTTTGGGAAGGCCAGCACCACTTTTTAATCCACCCAGAAACACTTGAATTAATTAGAGGAGGTTTACATTGTCCAAAGAAATCATCAATTTAAAACATCCTTTCTATGTATGTTAGGCTGTAAGACGATTTCCTCATGTTCAATAGGGGTGTGAAGGTACACCTCTCCTGATGAACACTCTTTAATATAGTGACACCAACCACCATAATAAATACTTCCTCTTACTTCCTTTGTTTACTTAGCATTGTTCATGTCTTTTTATCTGGATAGTCATATACCTACAATCTACCAATCATTTTGCCACATATGATATTCTCCGAGTCGCTAATTATTTTTCTTTAGACACTCATTTTCAAGGTAAAGCTATCCACCACCTGTAAATCTCATTCTACTGAGACTCTTCTGGCGTCCCTTATATTTTCCTCCTCTGCTGCACCCATGCTGTAGTATCTGGTGCACCCATGCTGTACTATAATAACACCCAGATTCACAAAAGTAAACGTAGACATTTGTCTAAGTTTACTACTTTTTGGTATTCACAAAGGAAGGTTACTACTATTAACTTCACTATTAGCAATTTTACTAGTAGTAACTTTACTAGTAGTAACTTTACTACTAGTAAGTCTACTAGTATTAAAGTTACTACTAGTAACTTACCTTCGTGAATACGAAAATGTAGTTTTGAGTTTAAGTTTACCTTTATGATTCGGACACCTCACCTACTAAACAAGTTGGTCTTCCTAAAGTTCGCATTGCCTCCCTTGCAACCACGTTTGTATCACATCATTCTTGTATTGCTATAGTCTCATAAACCATTTAAAAGCATTCAACATGAATTAAGGCAATAATATAAACCTGGTTCAGACAAAAAAGTATTTTAGAAATAGTGGTCAGTTTTTCGATGTGGCATTACTCTAGTTTAATATGTAGTGAACTTCCAAGCAAAAAGTAGACTTGAACTGTTATTATGTATTCATATATGGCATGATTGTCAAAAATGTTTGATGTCATTGTGAGAAAATCCATATTTTTTATGTTATCCTCAATTTTTCACATTAGACATCAGGGGCCATATGTAGGTAAATCGCGAATACCGAATCCTTAATACCGAATTATACCGAATCGGTATTAAGAATGAGGTAAACGTGATGTAGGTAAAAATTTGTTAAACATTACCGATTCGTTGCAAATCGGTATTGAATACCGAGTTTGAACAAATCGGTAATAAAAATACATAACGAAAGGCTATTACCGAATCGGTGTTACCGAATCCACACCCAAAATCGGTAATACCGATTCGGTAATTTAAAAAATAGCGTTTTGGTGAATCAGCCAATCCTGACACACCCAATTACTTCCCAAACAGGAAGTTGCCACACCCAGCCAGGTGCACAGGGCCTGGAGCTCACTGTGAGTCAGGCAGGCAGGCAGGAGAGCAGAGGAGCCAGCAGCAACACAGCCATAAGAAAGGAAGAATAAGCACTGAACAAGCATGGCAAGCCAGGACAGGGAGAAGGAGGGAGGTGAAAGAAAAAGGAAACTCAAGTTCAGCGACAAGGAGCTTGAGATCCTGATCCAGGATGTCACCCAAGATTAACACAAGCTGTTTGGAGCACAGTCCCACCAAGTGCCAGAGGCACAGAAGAGGCAAATATGGAGTGGCATTCGGGACAAGATCAATGCCATAGGTGTGACCCTGCGCACCATAGAGGACATCAGAAAGAGGTGGTACGACCTCAAAAAAACAGCTAAACAGAGGATGGCAGAGAGACATAGGCTGGCAGGGAAAACTGGTGGAGGAAAAAATCGAGCACCAGTACCAACACCACTGGAACAGATGGTGGAGTCCACCATCCAGCGGGAGAGTGTGAGTGGCATAGGAGACGCAGACAGCTCCACCAGAGCAGCTAGAAAACAAGGTAAGAAGCATGCCCAGCATGCTGCCCTACCCCCTCCCCAACCCCAACGCCCATAGTGGTAAAAGTGCTCCCACTCCACACCATGTCTTACTGCTTACCTGCAATGCATTCTGGGGGATGTAGTCAGTGTGAACTCATGATCAGGATTGTCAAGGCAGCTAACACAATAGCATGGCAACTGAAAAGGATAGTTCAGGACAACCACTGTGCACTGTTGGCATGTAATCTAATGCAATGGCAATGCAGATAGAGCATTGAGTATATTTACATTTGTGTCATTTCAGGCGAGTCATCTCGCAGTGCAGCTGAGGGCAGCAGAGGCAGGTCAGCCAGGCCAGAGGGGAGTGAACAGGATGAAGACAGCATGCCTGCAGGGAACACAAGCTCTGCGCCATCGCAGCCAGCCAATCCTCCACCACAGACATCACCACTGCGCCAGGGAGGGCCGCAATCCCCTCTCACTCAGTCACCACTGCGACGTTCACCAACACCACCACCAGCACCACCACCATCACCACCACTGTCACGCAAGAGGCATGCCGTGATCACCCTCCAGCAGATGGAGGAGTCGTCAGAGGAGGGCAGACAGCGCCAACGAAGTCCTAGCGTAGAAAGATCCAACAGGGTGCGGGCTGGACCTGCATCCGAGGGCGCCCTCTTCACATCAAGACGCCGCAGGGCAAGGCCAGACAGTCCAGTGGCATCTGAGCAGGGTGAGAGTGTGTTTGCTGGACTGGAAGGCAACATGCTGAAGGTCCAGCGCCTGCAATGGAGGGAGATGAAGAAATTACACAGGGAGGTGGCAAACATTAACAGACATATGCACAAGATGGGGGAGCATTTGTCTGCAGGGATGGAGAGGGTAGCTACCTCGGTGGACAACCTCTGCAGCCAGCTTGAGCAGGACCGTGTTGGCATGCGCCGGGAGAGACTGAGGCTCCAGGACTATACCAAGTCGGTGAACCGGCTGTCCGCTACGACATCACTGATGTGTCGCCGGTCCATCGCCATGCAGGAGGAGATGGCGCATTGCAGCAGGGATGTGGCCAGGGGGATGGTGTCCATGACCTCTGTGCTGGAGCTCATGCAGAATGCTAAGGCCTCCAATATGGAAGGGGGGGGGACAGTGAGGAGGCTACCAGCCGTGGTAGCATTACACCATCACCCACCGAGTGCAGGAGGCGTAGTGGGCGAAACGTACCAGCACAGGAACGGTCAAACTCACAAGACAGTGTCGAAGGGGAACGTGCACGTGCAACACGGGGACGCAAGAAGTGAAGGACAATGGCTGTCCACATGCATGTGATGGGTGATGTAACCCATGTCCAATTGGACAATGCTCACAATGCTGGAGGTGTGCCAAATAAATACCTCTACATGTAACATGAAATGGCTCAGTGTCGTTACTCACTCAGAAATAGTTAGATGTAATCTCTGCCCGTCTCTGTCTCCCATCATGTTCAATAGCAGCAGCAGCCGCGCTGGGCTCTGGTTGAGGGTTGTCTTCGTCCTCGTCCTCTGACTCTGTTAGTTCCGCTGCTGTTCCTTTTTTAGTGGCCAGATTGTGTAGCATTGCACACGTAGCAATTATCTTGCAACATTTGATGGGGCTGTACAGGCGCGCACCTCCTGTTTTGTGGAGGCAACGGAATCTGCTTTTGAGCAAACCAAAAGTGCGCTCCACCATGTTGCGTGTGCTCCTATGTGCAACATTGTATCTACTCTCCCTTCGGGTGGTTGGGTTCAGATATGGTGTGAGTAGATACGGCCGGAGGGCATATGCGCTGTCACCTATGAAAAGAAGTAAGTGGCATTGCTTGTGCCAGGGTGTACATCAGGGTGTGTGACATTTACTTACCTAGTATGTATCCGTCGGCAAATTCACCAGCAAGCAGACGTGTATGTATGCCACTGTTCCTGAAGATGTAAGCATCGTGGCTACTCCGGGGTATTTTGCCACAATGTCTGTTATTATGTGTTTGGCATTGCAGATCACTTGAACATTGATTGAGTGGGTGGATTTGCGGTTTCTGTAAATGTATTCACTTGCTGCAGGTGGGCAGATGGGAATATGGGTTCCATCGATGCAACCAATCACATGGGGGAAATGGGCAATTTGATAGAACTCCAGCTTGGTTCTCTGCAGCTCCGCCGGTGTACTGGGGAAGGAAATGTAATGTTCCATTCTGTCCATCATGGCGTCCAGGAAGGTGTTGAAGAAACGGGATAGACAGCTCTGTGCCACTCACCTGACTGCTGCTATCACACCCTGAAAACTTCCTGATGCAAGGAGGTGCAGGCAGCAGAGTACCTGCACATGGGTGGGGATAGCATGGGCCCTTGGCGTCTGATGCTCCAGATAGGGTCTTAGGTCCCGTATTAGCTCCAGGATGGTGTCTGGGTGCAATCTGTATCTCTCATGTATTTCTGGGTCTGTCAGTTGGAACAGAGTGATGCGTAATCTGTACACCCGCTCCTCACGTTTCTAGATCCTCATTCCTGCTGCTCTCAGGCGTAGCCGCCTTGCAATGACATAGAGGCCTGCCATTGTGTTCACACTGATGCATTTTGGGTCTGTTTATATAGACTGCTCCTGATTACCACATGCTCCTGAAACGTGCTAAATACCGAATCGTTATTACCGATTTTGGCCAAAATCGGTTTTACCGAGGTTAGCTACATAGCATTTTTGGGCTTTTTACTGAATCGTTTTTACCGATTCGGTATTCATTGTTTCGGTAATTTCAAGTCGGTAACTTTTGTTTAATACCGATTTGTTATTATCGAATCCAATCGGTATTACGTACATCTCACGTGGCTTAATATTTGTTGGTAACACCGAAAATGACCCATTTTCGGTGTTACCGATCGGTATTTGGCCACCTACATATGGCCCCAGATGTTTTAACCATTGCAGTCGCTGCAGCTTTACAAAAGAGTCTAGGTACTTGTGCTCTATTTTAAAGGGACTGCCAATTTAGGCCCTTATTGCAAGTTGGTTAGAGGAGGGACGGGTTCTATTTACATGTAGGAAAATACCATTACTCTGGGTGAGAAATTTACAATATGTGGTAAATGGGTGGAGAAGTGTGGCTCAATGGTTAGAGCGGCAGACCGTGATGCAGAGGTCTGGCCTGGGACCAGGGTTCAATTCCCGCCTTGGCGGGAATCGGGCTCAATTTCCTCTGACCTGATAATTCTCGCCTCAGTGCCTATTCTAATCATGGGTCCCACTCTGCAACTTTGGTCAATAGCTTGCTTAGTCTCCACAACGGCCCCAACAGTGCTGGGATGCCTGGCTTCACCTAGGGGGTGCCCAGAATTGGACATTTCACAGGGAAAAGCCAGGAAGGGTTCCACAGCGGTATACGTACAGCGCCAGGAAACCCCGGTTGGGGTATGGGGTATAAGTGCGCTTTACAAGTAAAAATTCATTTAATTTCATAACTACCTCCTATTCCGAGTTTTCAACTATATAGGTTTACCAACTGTTGGTGCAGTGTACACAATTCAGTCATGGGGTGTAAAATCGAGACTTTTCACACTTGCACCTAAAAAATAAGACATGCTTTAAGAGTTTCACATTTAATCCTTACTCATAAACATTTTCTGGGAATATGCTCTAAAAACTAAATTTGCGATGTACAGGCAATCCCATATGAAAACATAAATGGAAATGATTGCATTTAATTGCCTATGGTGCTTTATCCATGCTTGAATTATTTATTGCTTTCAATCCGAGCTCAGCTGCAACGTGTTACACGACTATTTATATTCATTGCTAACCACTTGTTTTATACCTTATGCCCATTTCTGATCATGTCAGGAACTATTTGGTTAAAATAAGTTCAGGCAGTGGGGTCAAGAACTGAATGAAAATTAGCAAATTCACCTTTGTTGTGAATATGTTGTCTTGTAGTCTTGTAGTCCTAGGCTTTCAAGATGAAAAATATAGAGATTAAACCAATGGAAATACCTCCATGCATAATGTGTTTGATCAGTGATATTAGTAACTGCGGAGGCCTAAGGACGATTAAGACAAAGAAAGGATCAGAGTACAAGGGATTAAAGCTACTACCATTTTGAGTTTCTGTGGTAAAAAGGACTGATTGAGATTTTGCCTGAAAGAATATCTCAGTAACAAGGAACTGTGTCATACAGTTGCAGAAGATGAAAGAGAAAAGCTGGCAACTTTACTCCAACTTGTCCACAGATCACCACCAATTGCTCACTGCTTTAAAGTGCCCTGATTGACCTACTCCATGCCTACAGCAGGAGAAGACAAGAAGGCATTCCTACTGCTGCCCTAGATATTTCCTGGCTGCCTCTGGACTGGGAAAGGAACAGAACTTAGAAGATCGATCTTGTAAACTGTGTGAAGGACTGTGTTATATTCCATAACCTGTTGTTGTACACTGTCACTTTAAGTGAATAGTCCTGCTCAGATGTCCTGCTCAGCTGTCCCCTAGTTTATGATGTCATCTGCTTTATGTACATGATGTGGAATGTTATGATTCAACACTTGGGAAACTGTACACTCTGGAGATGCTGGCAGATGATGAGCTGTGTAGATTTATCAAATAAACCTTTTAAATAATCTATTTGACTCCTGGATTACTACATATTTTTGGCGACGCGGTCCTACACAGCTGAACCCACGCAGCCTGCTTCAATTTTTTCAAGCCATCTGCCATCTTCAACTCTTCAAAGAACTGTCATCTTCAACTCTTCAAAGGAACTCAATTTTTTTTCAACCTCAACGCTCATTTTGTTTTCCCTTCAAGACGAATTCTCAACCACCTCTCAATTCAAGATAAGTGAGTATTTCCTCTATTTCTAATCCTCACTGTGTGTCATCTCCGCAGCGTTTTGCCTTTTTTACTCTTGACCTCTTCTTAACTGGGTAATCGTTTTCCATTTCATTCAGTTTTACTTATATGTAGTAGTAAATATCTTTATTCGGCAAATTAATCACCATAAAAGAATACATATACATAATACATTTTAATTCTCCGGTAAAACTTTTTTTTAAAAAGTACGGATAAAAAGAAGAAATGCACCACAGTCACTAGTTGCTACAGGCTATTTCGAGCGTCAGACCGTCGATCCCCCCGTGTGCTATTTCAGTAGACGGGAGCGCGTCACCCAGGCACTTTTACTTATATAAACATTACCCTTTTCAAAGAGCGGGGCATAAATCTTTTCAATTAGGAGTGACATTTCAGTAGTGAGATCATTAGCGCTTGTGTTTTCAGCACATAACTGCTTGGACACGAGCTTATTTCTAAAGACTTTCAACTTTAAAGACCCCTTTAGCGCTTGTGTTTGCTGCGCGTAGCGGCTTGGACACGCGTTTATTTTGCTTTCAATGTGGCCAGCTGGTGTGTGAGCGCTGAGCAGCACAGGTGACATTTTTCTGTGTTTGTTCGATCTTGGGAACTTGCACGCGTGTTTACTGAAGGAACCTGCATATTTTCCTTTTCAAAATAACGAGCGTGTGTGTGAGTTGGCGTTTAGCAGCGCGAGCAGCATTCTCGTGTCTCTTTGTTTACGTTTGAACTATGAGCTCACGAGCACACCCACACGCTGATAAATACATTTAACACGAGCCAGAGCGAGGAGGAAAGGAAGGCAACGCAAGTGAATTCCATTCCTTGCCTAGCAACCCAGGAACCAACAGGAAAAGAATACAACGCGTGTCATTTTCTTTCATTGCCTAGCAACCCAGAAATCAACACGAAAGGAATGCAACGTCAGTGAGTTCTAACCATTGTCTAGCAACCTCGTTTCGTCATGACAAGTCTACACGAAGGAATGTTTCTTTTCATCGCCTAGCAATGTTTCTTTCTGTTTTGAATCATCCTTCTTTATTTTGACAATCACTTGCTGGAGAATAATCCAACATTCCATTCTACATTCTTTTTCCCTTCTCCACATTTTTCCCAGTGTTCTATTCCCACGAGCTTCATTCAAGAAGATACTGTGACTTCATTGTCTTTGTTTTTTTTTTTCTCATCAAAAGGGCACTACATTTTTTTTTTCGGACTTTTATATTATTATCAATATGAGCATAGTACAAGAGAACATTTGAAGAACTCTCCCCTTTACAAAGGACTACAACTCTTCTCTCTACAAGGTACTACAATTTCATTTCTTTTATTTATTTTCTTACTATACAGGTTTTTCTTTTTCTCATTGCTAACTATTTCCAAAATGTCTACTTTACAATCTATTAATGCTCCTCCTGCTTTCCTGGATACTCCAGGAGATCCTCCTGTGAAATGGGATATTTGGTTTGACGCATTTGAAACTTATTTAGGTACTATTGGTGCTTCAAGGTACCGTCCTGAAAGAAAAAAAATTCTTTTATTACATTCTCTTGGCTTTGAAGGTAGATCTATTTTCAAGCATTTGCCAGATCCTCCTTTAGATTATGAGGTGATAGATGAGTATCAAACTACTATTACTAAACTTAAGCTAAGATTTGATAAGAAGCCTAATTTAATTGTACTTAGACACAAATTTTTCATGAGGAAACAATCTGAATGTGAAGACGTTTATTCTTATTTTTCTACTCTTAGGAAACTAGCTTCTGTCTGTCTTTTTGAAAACTTTACTGAGCAGTTGATTCGTGATCAATTCGTTGGTCATTGTAACGACAAGCAGACTAGACAAAAGCTACTCACAATGGATAAACCCACTCTGGATGAGACTATCAAAATTGCAAAAAGTATCAAAACTTCTCATATTTCTCTTAAAGAATTAGAAGACAAACCAATAGATAGTATCAACTTTGTTGGTAATTCTAAAAAGGGTAAAAGTAGATTTGTAAAAGCTACTAATAATTCTTCTCCTAAACTCAAGGATAATCCCTCTTCAAGATTTAAAGATAATGTGTCTGTACCGAGCAATGTTTGTTTGCGTTGTGGAAGTGCTTTTCACAACAAAGGTTCAAAATGTCCTGCTATAAATTCTACGTGCAATTATTGCAAAAAGATAGGACATTATGCTACTGTTTGTCTAAGGAAAAAATTTCAAAAGAAAACTATAGCTTGTGTTTTAGAATCAGACAACGATTCAGACTCTGAAACTATTTCCATTGTTACTGATCATATAGATTCTGATAACACACCAATACCCCTCACTGGTGATCCTTTTACATGTGTAGATCCTATCGTTGAGATACTCGTTGGTGATAAGAAACTTAATCTTTTAGCAGATTCTGGTGCAAGGATTACCATAATTACCAATGAATTATTTAGTGAAACATGGGGTGATAGAGCACTTTTCCCTCCTGACAGAAAACCTATTTCCTTTCGAAAACGCAAAATTCCTCTTTTAGGATTTTTTGAGGATTATCTAGAGTTTAAGGGTAGGAGAATCAGGGGGAAAGTTTATGTAGCTGTAGATGGACTTAACATTTTAGGATGGTTTCATCAGGGTCTTTTTGGGATGCAACTTAGGCCAGGGATGAAAGAACAAGTTTTACTTGTTTCTTGTGAAGAAGAAAATACAAGGTGGGTTAATGAATTTCCTTCTGTGTTTAGTGATCGACTTGGGAAAATCGTAGGTTTCAAACACAAAATAATTGTTAAGGATGGTGCAACTCCTATCAAGCACAAACTCAGGAGTGTTCCTTTTAGCATTAAGGAAGATCTTAATAAAGAAATCACAATGCTCCGCGAAAAGGGAATCATAGAACCCACAGAGTCTTCTCTATGACTATCCCCTCTGGTTGTCGCACGGAAGAGAGATGGAAAACTCAGAGTTTGTGTGGATCTTAGGTCCTTGAATAAGGAAATCTGGGTCGACTCCCATCCTCTACCCAAAATTACAGATCTTTTTACCAGTATCAAGGGTGCTAAGATTTTTTCAAAATTAGATCTGGCTAGTGCCTATCATCAGATAGAACTTCACCCTGAATCTCGTTCTCTGACAGCTTTTGTGTCACCACTTGGTACGTTCCGCTACAAAAGAATGCCTTTTGGGCTGGCCTCAGCAGCCTCTGTTTTTCAGAGGGTGATGCAGAATCTGTTGAAAGATGTTGAGGGTGTTCTTGTTTTTCAAGATGATGTTTTAATTTATGCCGTGGATGATGAAACCCATGATGACATTGTTAGGAAGGTCTTGGGAATTTTTAAGGAAAGTGGTGTTGTTTTGAAAACAGAGAAATGTAAGTTTAGTTGCAGTGAGATTGAATATCTTGGTCATTTACTTTCTTTTGAAGGGATTAAACCTAGGCAAGGGTTAATCGAGGCTAATATGAAAGCACCAGTACCTAAGGTTAGGTCTGGGGTTAAGTCCCTACTTGGATTGTTGGAATATTATTCTAGATTTGTGCCTGGGTATGCGTCAATTGTCAGACCCATTAGTAATTTGCTTAAATTTTCCACAAAGTTTGCTTGGACATCTGAATGTGACCGTGCTTTTATGGAAGTAAAGGACATTTTGAAGAAGGGTGATGCTCTTGCTCCATTTCACCCAGACTTGCCGTGCTATATTACTGTAGATGCGAGCAAGGTGGGTTTGGGAGCAATTCTCACTCAGCGCTCTGGTGAAAGAGAATTTACAGTTGCTTTTGCTTCCAGGGTCCTTAGGAGTGCTGAGGTTCAATACTCGGTCATAGAGAAAGAATTACTTGCCTGTGTGTGGACTATTGACAAATATCGACCTTATGTTTGGGGTAGACGTTTCAATTTGATTACTGACCACAAGCCATTGGTGTCTATTTTGTCTGCTGGTCCTAGCAAATGCTGTACACCCAGGATCACGAGAATGGTTACTAAATTACTTCAATATCAGTTTGATATCACGCACATTTCAGGTGGCAAAAACACACGTGCAGATTTTTTGTCACATTTTCCTCAGACTGATGGTGTGACTGAAGGTACAGGTTTTGTTGATCTGAATGATGAAGATGAGGAAGATTGTTTTGTGGCTTCAATAGATGTTCCTGTCCTAGCTGTGGGGTCTGAGGAAGATTGGAGGGAGTTTTTGTCAAAGGGCAAGGTGTTGCAAGAAGTGTTTGATTTTGTCAAAAATGGGTGGCCCAAAGAGAAGTCTTTGCCTTCTGTGTTACAACCGTATTGGAAAATTGAGTCTGAAATTTCAATTGAAGACGGTTTGTTGGTGAGATGTGACAAACTTATTCCACCTCATAGTCTCAGACATGTTATCATGAAGGAGGCTCATGAGGGACACTTGGGCATTTCTTTAACTATACGTCGAGTGCGACAAGATTTTTGGTGGCCAAGCATGGACAACGAGATTCGTACTTTTGTTGAAAACTGTCCAGTGTGTTCTGTGTCTGAAAAATCACTTAAAGTTGTTGTTCCTCCTTTGTCTCCTATTGAGTGTCCCACAAGTCCCTGGGTTAAAGTAGGGATTGACATCATGGGTCCTTATGAAGTCTTACCCCTGGGCATGAGATTCATTATTGTCTTGATGGATTACACATCGAAGTGGCCTGAGGTCAAAGTTGTTAAGGAGGTCAGTGCTTCTACTGTGGTCAAATTTCTCAAGGAAGCATTTTTGAGAGAAGGGTTTCCTGAATTTATTGTTTCAGACAATGGGACTCAGATTGTTAGTCATGAGTTCCAATCTTTCCTTAAGTTGTGTGGAATCAGACACCTTAGGAGTTCACTTTATTACCCACAAACAAATGGTCTTGTTGAGAGGATGAATCGGGTTGTGGGTGAATGCATCAAGTGGGCAGTTGAGGGGAGGCATGATGTTGTTGCATCTCTTGAAAGTATGCTTTGGTCTTATAGAACGACACCGCACTCTTCCACAAAAGTTTCCCCTTTTGAAGTACTGAGAGGGAGGAAAGCCAACACCAGTTTTAGACCCAGTTGGATGTCTAAATGGTCCTGTTCTTTAGTTGATATGGAGTCTGTTTTAGAAACAGTCAAGTCGAATTCCACTTTGACACAAAATAAGGAGAAAATTTGGTTTGATCAGAAGAAAAATGCCAGGATGGTCACGTTGTGTGTGGGTGATTTTGTTAGGATAAAGAATCCTACTCACACAAAGAAAGGAAGAAGTAAATACAGCGAACCTATCAAGATCGTGAGAATTGGTGGAAATGCTGTTCAAGTTGAGGGAGGGTACTGGTGGAATATCTCGAAAGTTGTAAAAGTTAAAGTAAATCTTGGAGTCTCTAATAAATGTGTTAGGCAAGTCAACAATATGGATTTCTCTCCTAGGAAAAGTACTAGACCTATTAATTTGCCTCACAGGTTTCGCGAATAACATTATTTTCCTTATTGACTTTTGTTGTACTGTTGTTACTGTTGTTTTCTTTTATTTCCTATTTTGAGATAGTTTCTTTACTTGTTAAATGATAAGTCCTTGATACATGTTTAACTTTCTTTTTCTTTACGTTGTTCTTTCCTCTGGAAGGAAAGGAGGTATGTTATATTCCATAACCTGTTGTTGTACACTGTCACTTTAAGTGAATGGTCCTGCTCAGATGTCCTGCTCAGCTGTCCCCTAGTTTATGATGTCATCTGCTTCATGTACATGATGTGTAATGTTATGATTCAACACTTGGGAAACTGTACACTCTGGAGATGCTGGCAGATGATGAGCTGTGTAGATTTATCAAATAAACCTTTTAAATATTCCATTTGACTCCTGGATTACTACAGACTGCTATCTGGAGAACTAACACTAAACATTTAAAAACTCTTGCAATAAATGAACTGAAATGAAAGAACTTCAGTTCAGTTCAGTTCTTTATTTATTTTGAAGGTTAAAACCCATCATAAAAATACACAGTAATACATGATCACTTAAAAACATACTGAATATCATAATTTTAAAAAGAGACAAGTTAAAAAAGGGTTTTTGTAGATAGTATGAACAGAGTGCAGGTATGACCAAGGGCCCCACATGACCTTTTAGTTTCATCCTATTTCATCCGACTTTATCAGCCCCTTGTGTTTCTTAGTTTAAACACAATTTTTAGAAAACTCATGACAGCAAACAAAGTATGCATTTCAGTAGCTCTTTGCAGAAACAATAAAGCAGATTTGGCATGGATAATGTTTGAGTCCTTTAAAATGTCCACCAAGAATCTTTGACACGGTGTTTTGTGAAAAGGACACAGTAATACAAAATGAAGGGTGTCCTGCGGAGACCTATTGTCGCAGCCGCAGGCACCCTTCTGCTCAATTGTTTGCGTAAATCCAGACGGATAAGCTAAAGTGTTGGGCAACAAATTGAGCCTAAAACGAGTCATTGAACACCTCTTGTGTTGACTGTAAATTAAAAAGAGATACGGTTCCATGCCCACTTCATTGCAAACAAGCGAATGAGCAACTACCGAGGGTTTAATAGAGTCAAGCTCCCTCCTCCTACAATCATATTTTTCCAGTAGTTGCTTTTGTACAAAGTGTCTGCAATATATGTCCACAGTTAAGGGGTCCAAAAATAACCTTTGCTGACCAATATCCCCCAATGTATCTTTGATGTATTTCAGCCAGGGGATTTGGAGCCATCTATCTTTCCGCAGGCAATCCTGGATGATCTGTCTGGACAATTCCGCATTGGGGTTTGACCAAATTTTAAGCCAGGCCAGTATTGGTCTCAGTCTGATCAAGTCGGATATGTATGGGGTACCCAACTCTTCGTGTGTTATCGCTGCTGGGATGCTCAACAGAAGCTTTAACAGTTTTTTTAAGAATTTGTCTTCCTCTCTTTGTATCTGTTGTGCATCCCTAAAACCCCACACTTAAGCTCCATGAGTGGTCTTTGAGATGCTAACCGATCTGTACAATGTCATCACCTGCTCTGGGGACCAGCGTCCCATTCGTCGGGCAAAGTTTAGTATGGCCCCATTTGCTGAGACTAGTCTCCTAGACCTCTCCTCTATCAGAGGGGCAAACTTGATCTTTTCGTCAAATAGAAGACCCAAATACGGAAATGAGTTGACAGTGTCCAAGACATGATCCCCTAATTTGAACACAAATTTCTTATGTGGTTTCTTCCCCACTACCATAATAAAGGATTTTGTCAGGTTGACGGAGAGGTCCAAATTCCTCATAAAGTCAGAGAAGCCTTTAATTAAGAGCTGCAGACCAACTGCTGTTCGCGCAAGGAGGACCGTGTCATCAGCGTACAAAAGTACCGGCAGATGACGCGAGCCTACCTTTGGGCAGTCAGTCCCCAGTGCTATCAGGGCACTCTCTAAGCCATTTATATAGAGGGAGAACAAGAACGGCGCCAGGATACACCCCTGCCTCACCCCGCCAGAGCACGGGAAGGGATCGGTACTCACCCCCCCGCACTATAGCGGACCTTGGCAATGGTGTTCCAGTGCAGCTCCCTAAGAATGTTAATAAGATCTGGGTCAATTCCCAAGTTATACATGAGTGTCCATAGTTTGGCTCTATTGACGTTATCAAAAGCCGCTGCTAAGTCCATGAATCCCATGTACATGGTCCCATCAGTCGTCTTGGTGTATTTAGCCGTAAGGAGGTATAGGTTGAGGCATTGGTCACTAGTTGACCTGCCTGTTCGGAACGCATACTGGGTATCCACCAGGATGTTATGAGTGTCAGTCCAATCTATTAAGCGGTTGAGGAGCACCCTCCCGAGTACTTTAGCAGAGACTTCAATCAACGAGATAGGTCTGTAACACTGCGGGCTGTCCCTACAGCCTTTCTTATATATAGGGACAATCACCGCATTGGACCGTGATCTCGGAAGGCCCGATTTGATTGCTGCATTAAGTACTCTCGTTACCACTGGTGCCCATAGATCGGTGTTATTAAGGAATAGATCTGGTGGGGTGCCATCCGGGCCTGGGGCTTTGTTTCGTGTCAGCCCTAGGATTGCTTTAAGGACTTCCTCCAAAGATAATTCTAGTTGTTCTGACCTTGGCCCCCTCCATATTCCATCTCCAATGTCTACCTCCTGCTGGTTATACAAGGATTTGAAATGGGTGATCCATTGTTCTGGTAATATGTTAGAGCTAATGACTGGGGAGCTTGAGTCATGGAAGCATGGTCTGTTTATGATTTTCCAAAACTGTGCATAGTCCCTGTTTTCACCAGCCTCCCTAACCTCTGCCCAAACTTCTTTTTGGAGAGCACTCTTTCTTATCTTTACCTGGGTTTTGTAGTTCTGTCTACAACGGGCAATTTCAGTCTTGTCCCTCGGGGCCTTTTTTAAGCTCTGCTTTAGTTCTCTTAGAGCCCTTGAGCAGTTTGTATCAAACCATCTTGGAGAGGATGACTGTTTTACGGGCTTCTTAGTTTTCAATAATCCTTCAACAATTTTGGTTAAAGATTCCAAAGCCACTACCACTCCTCTGCCCTCTGTTGAAAGATCTAAGCAGGTCTCTATATGATCTTCCCCTTCGCCCACTAGTTTAGAGTAAAACTCTTGTGGATTAATCATTGACCACCTTATGCGTCTCCCTTGATCTGTTGGTTGGATATGGGTTTGCTTGACCACCCCGGTGTTTTTTCTAATTAAGTCTTTATGATTAATTTCTATTGAAAGGGGGTTGTGATCACTAAAGGGGCTCCACTCTGTTCTTGTTTTTAAAATCTGCTCTCTAGCGCAGGCAGAGATCATTATATAATCTATTATGGACCCACCACCTCTCCCTTTGAATGTGGGTGTTGGGGATTCCCCTACTTTAAGTGCAGCTAAATCCATAACATGGGTGAGCGCAAAGTTATCTAATAGCTTCATCAGAGCTGTGCCCTCTTTATTGTGTGCAAAATGGGGACCCTTTTCTAGTGGGCAGGCTGACCAGTCGGCAGATATAGGAAATAGCTTGGGGCATAGATGACAATTAAAGTCCCCCATCAACAGGACAGTTGGTTCTGGCCCCTTCATCCTTAAATCCAATTCTTCATTTAATCTACTCTCCAGCTCAGCTAGTATGGGAAAATTCCCCTCCACCGGCCCAGAGTTATAAAAATTTAGAAAAAGTAGTCTCTCCCCGTGATATTTTTCAGAAACACACAATTTGGACAGTGGACCACTTTTAGCACCCTGCAAGCACCAATCCAACTATTTCCAATATTTGTATTTAGATTATTTGTCAAATCGTGTGCAATATTCAGAATACTCCCTGTCCAGAGAGTATAACCAACAACTTTGGTTAAACACAAGATTTACAACAAGTTCCGAAATGCACCACTTTGGCAGTCAAAATTACACCATATGTCAGTGAAAGACATTGGCCGGAGCAGACCAGGCGCGAGTACTGAGGATACGCCGACTGGGGATATCGAATGGAACCCCCACAGGTAACTACCTGAATGTGACTACCTCGTCTAGAGTCGATTAGGGATCTCTGAATTGGAACCAGTGACAGCGAATAATACGAACCTCCTAAATACTTAGAGGTTATAATTCAGCAAGAATACTTCACAGCTTTCTGTTACTTATGAAGAAGAAATGAAAAATAGGAAACAATAGAGATAATTGAAAAATCTGCAGGAAGGCTTTCACAAGGTGTATTCCTTTTTGAAGATATAAGGCAACTACCTTTCTGAAATTAATATCTGGTGACCCCATCTACTCGTCGACATCCTGACATAGGTTATACATATCCATGGTTAATCTTTGATCCCGGCTCATGAAATCCATAAATTTGTCATCTATTATTACTGCCCTGAAGAAGTTCCTCCTGAGGGAACGAAACGCATTGGCTGGCTTTTCTATCTGAAAATTAAAGAATCCTGATCATCTGCTTGCAGTTTTGGACTCAGCGCTCTTTTATTTGGATTGTTTCTTTTTGAATACAGACTCTTTCACTGACATATGGTGTAATTTTGACTGCCAAAGTGGTGGATTTCGGAACTTGTTGTAAATCTCCCCGTGATATTGTAGTGAGACTACTTGTATATTGTCTGACATCCAGTCTGGGTGTGACCAGGTGCCATTCAGGTCTAAATCTACGTATATTACTAGGCCTCCTTTTGCTCTCCCAGAATTCGTCCCTTGGGCAGGTCTAAAAAAAAACTTATAGCCCTCCAATTGACAAAGGTCCGAATCCCGTGCCCATGTTTCTTGGAGCGCTATAACATGAAAGCACCTTATGAATTCTATCCACTCCTTACTTTTTAATTTGGCTTCCAGGCCTGCAATATTCCAGGATAAGACGGTCAATCCAGCCCTATTCTCTTTGCCACTACCTGTGATAGTTTCATTTGTTCTAACCTCCCCCACTATTGGTGCATCTTTGATGTTTACATTTTTGTCCCCCTGGCACAAGTGTGGTTCTGACCTCCCGGTTTGTGTATTCTCCACACTCCCACGTTCACCCCCTATTTCTGCGCCTAAGCGTCCATTAGTCGCTAGACTTATTACAGAGTTATTTTCTAGTGGAATGAGTCAATCAATGTCCTCAAGTGATTGAATAGGGGCAAATCTGTTTCTCCATTGAGAGTAGTCTCGTGGAGGAAAGGACTGGTCGGGATGGTTTACTGGTCTTGGTCTATGTGTACGTTGTAGTCTTCCAAGAATCCACCCACCCTCATCATCCGCACGATTAATGTTCCGACTCCTTGGGTAAAAATACCCGAGTGGGAGTGCACAAATTGTGCTGGTTTGATTCCTATTAACATTCTTCAGGATGTAGTCAACCAATCTGGTATCCCTAAAATATGCAGTCTCCTCTTATGTCTTTATTTCTCCCACCAATCCAGTTTACTCTTCTTACGAGCACTATCTCTCCTCTTTCCCCATTATTTAACGGTCTGTGAATATTCAACCACTTGGAGATTTTGGTGAGTAATTGATAATGTGATTCTCTCTCTGTAGGCCTAATTTCTGGCACCCCTGCAAAAACTATTACAAATAGGCTAGCCTCTGGGGGGAGATCTATATGTGGGGCGGGGCTGTTAGTAGTATAGAAGGGGTCGGAGTCTGTATAACAATGATCGTAATTCCCGTCCCTCTGGGGGCGGTCTTCCTGTCTCCATTACATTAGTGGTTGTAAAGGGGGTTTTTCCATATTTTTGGGGTTTGTGCTTTGAATGTGTCCCCCTCTTGATTTGTCATTAGAGCCCCCTCTTTGGTTTTGGACAGTTTTTGGGGCCTCGTGTATCTGGGCAATTGTGTGTTGAGTGTGACTGACACAGTTGTTATTTTGCACTCTATTTTTTTTACATTATCGTTAGTGACCACCTCAATTGGTTGAGTTAAACCAGTAGTAGGTTTTACCAATGTGTGCTCTAATGCCTTACTTTGTTTGGAGAGTTCACACATTATTTTGTCCACCTTACTTATAATGGGCTTTAATTGTGCTGCAATAAAGGATTCTAGCTGTTTTTTAAGATCTACGACTATTGTCTCAACCCACCCTGGTGGAATAGTTTTTACTTGGGAATTATTTTCTACTAGTATATACTCTTGTGTGCGTGTTGAGGGATTGCCTCTTACTGATACTTTCCTTTGTCTCTGCAGCCCCTTGGTCCTCCCCTGTCGCTTCCTTTTTTTCTGGTGGATCGTTTCGTTGCACCCAGAAATTTCTTGTCCCGGGGTTTGTGCACAGGGGACATCCTCAGTGTCATTGTTTGATTGGGTCACATTTCCATGCATATTTGGGCTATCTGCTATTGGTGGGTCTCTAGGGGGTGTTTGAGTGATTATATTGAGGTTGGGTGAAGAGGATAAACTCCGCTCCATACGTTCTATTTCCCCCGTGACTTTTTTTAACATTAAGTCAATTGCTGTGAGTTTGTTCCCCTTCGGGAGGGCACACTCCTTCGTTGCCACTCGTGTTTGCTTAGGGGTCTCTCTCTTGTTAGTTTTATTCACAGCCAAACGTGTGTTGGGATGATTAGACATTTTTCCTTTTGATCTCCAACTAAATCACTCTAGTGACCACAAAAACTAGTTTGGTTAACTTGCATTATTTGGCGGTCCCACAATTTGACGAATAGCTACCCAGCTTGGTTCTCTAATGGTCCTCTTTGTGCAGCCGTTAAATTAATCTAGTTATTTTGTAGAGGGCTTCATTAGAATTTAAGTATTCCAGACCCTCAAAGTACAATACCTGGGTCAGTTGTTCAGAGTCCGCTGGGGCCAAGGGGTGTGGCCCGTCCCGTTCCTCGTCGTCCCCGGACGGCCACAGACGGCCCGCCCTCTGCCCGGGCTCAGCCCGGCACCGCCCGCGCGCGTCCCGCGGGGCGGGAGGCTCCCAGCCCGTGGCTAGGGTTGGTCTTCACACCATTCTAGGAATATATATAGCTGCATGGGTATGTCATTGTGCTGTTTCCCTCTTCTTACCTTTCCTATGTTTCAATGCTTAAAGAAAGTCTCATAATATTTCTGCAGCATTTTACTTTGATTCTATTCTTTCAAATTGATCAAGCTCTGATTGATTTAGTATAGACTCTAACATTTAAGAAAATTTTTGGATAAAAGCGTTTAAATCTTTTCCGAGTCTGTGGTTATTTTATGAGTGCAAATGTTTAATTACTCCCTATTTTCTCGCTAACTCCCTTGATCCCTTAGAACTCTAGGTACCGGTGACTAGGATTAGTAAGTCAAGGTATAGGTCATAAACGGTTAAAAGTAATCACTGGTTAAGCGTAGGTTTACCTGTTCAAATTGTGTATATTTTATGGGCCCAGGTGAGTATGGCAAAATTCTGGGCAGGTGAACCATTCAATCAATCAAAGACATTTGTAGAGCGCACTACTTACCCGGAGGATCTCAAGGCGCTTGGGGGGGGGGGGGCTGCTACTGCTTGAACAGCTAGATCTTGAGCTTCTTCCTGAAGGAGAGGTGGTCTTGGGTCAGGCGCAGGTCGGTCGGGAGGGAGTTCCAGGTCTTGGCTGCCAGGTAGGAGAAGGACCTTCCTCCTGTTGTCGTTCTTCGGATGCTGGGGACGGCGGCGAGCGCGTGACAGGCTGATCGGAGATGGCGTTTGGGAGCGTAGAAGTTGATGCAGTTGTTGAGGTAGCTCGGGCCTTGATCGTGTAGGGCCTTGATCGTGTAGGGCTTTGTGTGCGTGGGTGAGGAGACGGAAGATGATTCTTTTGTTGACGGGGAGCCAATGCAGGTCTCTCAGATGTCCGGAGATATGGCTGTGTCGTGGGATGTCGAGAATGAGTCTGGCTGCGGTGTTCTGGATCCGCTGGAGTCTCTTCTGGAGCTTGGCGGTGGTTCCGGCGTAGAGGGCGTTGCCGTAGTCCAGTCGGCTGGTGACGAGGGCCTGGGTGACCGTCTTCCTGGTCTCGGTGGGGATCCACCGGAAGATCTTCCGTACCATGCGCAGGATGTTGAAGCACGACGAGGAGACGGCGTTGACTTGTCTGGTCATGGAGAGGGAGGAGTCCAGGATGACGCCCAGGTTGCGTGCGTGGTCTGTCGGTTTGGGTGCGGTGCCCAGGGCGAGGGGCCACCAGGAGTCGTCCCAGGCAGAGGGCGAGGAGCCCAGGATGAGGACTTCCGTCTTGTCTGAGTTCAGTTTCAGGAGGCTGGTCGTCATCCACTCGGCTACGTCTTTCATCCCTTCGTGAAGGTCGGCTCTGGCGGCGGCGGGGTCGTTGGTCAGGGAGAGGATCAGCTGGGTGTCGTCAGCGTAGGAGATGATGTTGAGGTTGTGCTGGTGTGCGACGGCCGAGAGGGGGCTCATGTAGACGTTGAAGAGGGTGGGGCTCAGCGAGGATCCTTGAGGGACGCCGCAGATGACTTCGGTGGCCTCTGACTTGTACGGTGGTAGTCGGACTCTCTGTGTTCTTCTGTCGAGGAAGGAGATGATCCACTCCAGTGCCCTCTCCTGGATTCCAACGTTGCTGAGGCGCTGCACTAGGGTGCAGTGGCAGACAGTGTCGAATGCCGCGGAGAGGTCTAGGAGGATGAGGGCCGCTGTTTCTCCGTTGTCCATCAGAGCTCGGATGTCATCGGTGGCAGCGATGAGGGCGGTCTCGGTGCTGTGGTTGGCTCGGAAGCCAGACTGTGAGGGGTCGAGGGATCCATTTGTCTCGAGGAAGGCGGCCAGCTGCTTGTTGACGGTCTTCTCGATGACTTTGGCTGGAAACGGGAGGAGCGAGATGGGGCGGTAATTCTTGAGTTCGGTGGGGTCCGCTGTAGGTTTCTTGAGTAGGGCGCTGAGTTCGGCATGCTTCCAGCTCTCCGGGAAGGTGGCGGTGTCGAAGGAGGTGTTGATGATGTCCCGCAGGTGGGGTGCGATGACAGCGTCGGCCTTGTTGAAGACGTGGTGAGGGCAGGGGTCGGTTGGAGATCCTGAGTGGATGGAGTTCATCATGCGGACGGTGTCCAGGCGCGGAGGGTGATGGTGGGGGGCGGTGGTTCGGTCGTGGCGTGCGTCGGTTGAGTGCTGAAGCTGTTGTGTATGTCCGCGATCTTGTTGTGGAAGTAGGAGGCGAGGGAGTTGCAGAGGTCTTGCGATGGGGTGATGTCGTTGTTACCGGCGTTGGGGTTGGAGAGCTCTGTGCTCTATTAGTATTTCTTTTGGTAGCAGTATGATGGTTAGGGTTTAGTTAAGATAGGTAATTAGTTGTGTATTGAATATTTTTATTTTTGAAATTGCATTGATTTTATGTATTAATCAAAACCCATTTGAACTGTTCTATGTTTGTGTGGAATCTCCGGGGGCTGAATAGTGGGTGGTAAATGCTAGCCACTTTGCAATGAGGTCACTTGCCTAAGGTAGTAAGTGTAGGTTTGGGTAAAACTGGAAGCACTGATTAGGGATTATCTGTATAAATGTGTGAATAAATGATAGCAAAGGAGCTCATTGGTGAAACTTTGGCCTTATATCACCTAGAAAGGGTATGCCCCAGGGGGTAACAGGTTCTCCAATGCTTGTATTAAGAGTAGGCGGAAGGGATCTACTCGCAGTGTATGAAGAGTAAGCGAAAGTGATTTACTCGCAGTAAAATAAATCATCTTTCCTTTGAATTTAGTCACTTAGGCACAGTGGTGAATGTTTTTATGTTGTGAATTAATGAGTATAGCATATAAAGTGAAAAGAAATAAGTTCTCGTATTACCTCGCAAAAGAGGGAGTCAGTTGCAGCACTGCGCTGATGTTACTCAGAGCCGCACTGTTATTGGTTGAGACAGCGGGTGTGTAGCTGAGGTAATTGTAAAGGAGGAGTGAGTGCAGGAGTGTGGGAACTTGTCTCACGAGAAAAGCAGCGCAATCATTGGTCCAAAGTATTTTGAATTAAAATCATTGATTGGTTCTCGAAAATAAGAAACACGCTGGTATTAGTGAAGCATTTAGTAAAACAATTGAGTGTAGCTGCATATTGAATTTATTGGTGTAAATTATATGTGGCATTTAGATTCAACAGTTATAGGAAATAGACCCGATAGGAGGTACTTAGGTTTTGCGCATGAGCAATACATAAGGGAAAGTGTTATGTCCTGTTCATCTCTTTCCCTGCTGCTCAGCCTCTGTGTGTGTGATGTCATTGGAATGTTCCTGTGTGCATGGTTTGAATGTGTGGTCAGTTTGATTGAGTGGGCTGAGCAGCTGGATGCTGCTCCCGGTGGGGCCGCCTTCTCCCTTACTCCTTCTTCCTTCCTTTCACCTATTTTAACTAATAAATACCATCTTAAGTATACCAACGTCTACAGGATTAATTTACTTAAAGAAGTATCTTTTTTATGAATGCAACAATGGCGACGAGACGGAAAGAACTGCGTGTGCAGGAACTGGATTTAAAAAATGAAACTACAAAGATAGAAAGTAAAGCTTTTAAAAGAAGACTATCAACGCTTTTGATGCCCCACCGGTGTCATGTCACATCTGACAGCCTACAGGAAACATCAATTAAGGTATGTTTCAAGCGTTGGTCTTTCTGCAGATTATTGAATTTTAAACTGGGAGATTTATTGGCTGGAACGTCAAAGTTTCGAGTTATGACTGTTGTCAGAGAAAAACGGTGGAAAACCTAAATATATTTCGTCAAGATGTTCAGAGCCAACTTAAAATGACTGTTTATTTTTCAATATATTTTGTCAAGATGTTCAGAGCCAACTTAAAATAACTATTTACATTTCAAGGGCAAAGATGTGAACCCTTTAGCAACTTAAACGTCTATTTTTATTGCAAGAGCAAAGATGTCAACCTTTCAGTAATTTATCTGAGGCGGCTGTTCACTTTATAAACTTGGAAGATTATTGAAACCTATTACTGCGGTATTTCAAAGTGGATTGTGACTGATATCTGGACCATTTAAAAGTAAATTGCAGCTTTGAAACAAATGAGCGCTGCGTTCATGGAAGTTAACTGCCTTTTCAATTCATTATCTGCAAGCATGTGTACACGTTTCCACTCTGACGCTTCCGTTTTTTTTTTAATAATCTGAAGTTAATTGCAGCAGTGTTCAGAGACAATTTTATGCCAGCGCGCTCAATTTAACGGAGCATGTCATGTAAAACTCCGACCTTTTGAAGTAAAACTCTGACACTCACCGTCCTGTTTGGGTATGGCGGTTGAGTTGTCAGTTGGTTTCCGGAGATCCTTGCCTTTCCTCTGTTTCAGCCTTTGTGATGACGTCGTCTGAGGGTTCCGAGGTGCTGGCGATGTGAGGCTCCCCTCGCGCTCTGCTCCTGACGTCAGCCGATGAGTCACCGCTGATGAGTCACCGCCTTGTTTGAAGCGCATTTTCTCTGTGAGCCATCGGGCGAAGAAGTAACTGACAGCGTGATGTTTGTTGCGTGCTGTCCTCGTTAACCAAGCGCTTCCTGATGTGAAGGACATTGATAAGTTCTTAATGCGCTGAGCTGCTCGTGGATCAAACGTTTTCATTTCTACAGGGTCTCTGCCTTAATGCTTTGCTTTTGTGGGTTTCTGCCATCGTTTCATCATCGTGTCACAGCGACTGGCACGCTATGAACTCCCTGAGATATTTTCATTTATATTCCAAGAGACAAGGTACTGTTTTTTTTCTATTCAGGTCTCGCAATCCACAACATCTGACATGACAACGGTGACTACTTTTATTATTTTAGTTTCTTATTTTCCATCAGTCACTATTTATATATAAATTTATGTACATGTTGTGTTTAAGTGATTTATGGAACTGTTATGTACTGATATTGAGGTATTGGTTTATTTGCGTTCTGAGTGATTTACTTAATTTCTTACACTACTTGGAACTGTTTTATGCTGAAATTTATGAATTAATTTATTTACAGTGTTTTCTTTAATGGGTGATTTTAAGGTCAGGTTTACTATGCTTAGTTTTGACAAACTTTGAATTTATTGATATAAATGAACCACTTGTGGTGCTCAATTAATTTGAGGTGTTCATTAAGTTTTTGATATTTATTGATGAACCACTTATTTAATAGTGCTCTATTTTTAATAGAGGTGTTCACATTTTTCTGCGAAGAGTCTACATTTATGGTTTGAACTTCGAGGAGTTCAATGGTGTATTTTCTTGAACTTTGAGGAGTTCAATGTTGAGGGTTTTTTTTTTTCTTGAACTTTGAGGAGTTCAATGCTTGTATTTAGTTGAACTTTGAGGAGTTCAATGCCAGTGTGTATTTTGGATTAGTTGCGGAGCCACATTAGTGCTCATGGTTTGAGGTGCTCCATTTGTTTAGCAAATCATATGAGGATGAGGCCTCAGTTCTGTTTTTTTTCTTGTTTCTGTTTTTTTTTCTTGTTTTTTGTTTTACCTGAACCACGCAAGTGCTCTATTCTACTAGAGGTGTTCAGTTATTGAGGGTCGTTAGGTAGCCATGTACCCTTGCACTAGGTGTCCTAAATTGTTACTCTATTGGGACGCTATTTTGCTTAGTTTGATTCCCTTGCATGATTTTTGGTAATATTTTGAGTTTTTCTTTGAGATGGGGGATGGTTGTATGTGATTTCTCTCTCCGTTTGGTGCGAGAAGATATTATTCCTGGTTTTGTGCAAAAAGATATTTTTCCTCTCTATGTATCTTTCATGATGATTCATTGCTATTTCATGATATTATTTACAGTTATTCATTTTATATGTTGACTGTTCATTTCATGACATTACTTACAGTTATTCATTTCCTATGTTGACTGTTATTTAAAATCCTGTTTTTGTCATCGTCAGGACTCACTGTATTTAGTTACATTCTCTCTCTTTTGTTTTCATTGTTTAAAAGAGGGAGATGTGTTATGTCCTGTTCATCTCTTTCCCTGCTGCTCAGCCTCTGTGTGTGTGATGTCATTGGAATGTTCCTGTGTGCATGGTTTGAATGTGTGGTCAGTTTGATTGAGTGGGCTGAGCAGCTGGATGCTGCTCCCGGTGGGGCCGCCTTCTCCCTTACTCCTTCTTCCTTCCTTTCACCTATTTTAACTAATAAATACCATCTTAAGTATACCAACGTCTACAGGATTAATTTACTTAAAGAAGTATCTTTTTTATGAATGCAACAGAAAGACCTTCTATCATGCACGGAGGGGAGAGAAAAATTTCTCTATTTAAAAGAATTAAAAATGTCTTTTAAAAGGACAAAACGATTAAGGCTAGAGAAGGAACTATTAATCGTCCATCAAATACGCCCACATTATACATGATGTTAGAAAGGGGCTACCACACCTGTGTGTGGCTTCAGAATAGAGAGTCCACAAAAGATGATGGTGTTTTAGCATTTCCAGAACATGGTACCTTTAATGGTAGAATTTTCTACAATTTGAGATTACGCAGGAATGAATTAGATCCCAGACCTAGATTAACTTAGTATGAAACATTAGATGAATGGGAGGCTGAGGCTTTCAAGCGAGATAGACCCAGAAGCAACAGAAATTGGAGTAAATTTTATCCCAGGTTTCCAAAAGAGACAAGAGATAAACAAATTAAGAATTGGAGACAGTCTATATTAGTAGAAGTAATATATTCTATACTGACTTTAGAGGAAGCGTCAGGAAGCAAATGCACAGAGAAAACAAAAAATGTAATGATTAGTGGTGAATCCGATGATGACTATTTGGAGGATTTGGTATTGAAAGGTCCGCCACCTTACCATGAAGAAGCAAATAGAGTTAACCCTAGCGCCCCGTTCTTAAAACCACCTTTGGTTCCACAAGTAGTGCATGGAACTTCGTTAGAAAAAGTGCTACAGGAGAGGGAATGCGAAGCCATAAATAAACAGAGAAGTGAATTAATTCAGAAAATTTCACAGTTAAATATGAGTCCTGAAGCCTTGACCATTCCGGTAACCATAGGTCCCGTTGTTCCATTATATGGAGAAAAACAGTCCTGTCCCAAACCTCCTGTTCTGACTACACCTGTAGTGCAATCTAGAAAAGAACCTTTGATAATTGATGACCAAGCAAGTGAATGCGAGTCAGTGATTTCCCTGATGGATTTATCTATAAGGGAACCAGTGTCTAATTCCGTCAGGAAAAACACTCCTGGAACTTCTAGAGAGGTACGGATGGAAACATCCTCATGTACAAGAAGTGCTACTGTAGTAACCCCAGATGAAATAGAGAGATGGTCCAGAGAAATAGAAAAAACAAAATCACAGTCGAAGGTATTGGATATTTTTAAATTAAGAGTTGAATTAGAAGGAATGATGTTTGGAAATGTGGGTTTAGATAGGTTAAACACTCTCAATGAGGACAAATTGTTGTTTATATGTCGCAGCATCACTCGCAATACTAAAACATTTCATGAAAAGTTAATGAGTTTGGCTTCTGAAATGGGAATTGATTTTGGAAAATCTAAAGTTTTACAAAAACCTTACAGAGCTGAATTTTCTGATAAAGATGTAGAAAACATGAATGTGTCAGGACATGAAGTGCAGATCAAGGAGTTACAGTCATTGTTACAGAAGTGGGGTGATATAGACAAATGGAAAGCTAGATGGGCAAAGAATAAGGAGGACGCCCAAGAGAAAAATACTGCAAAATGAATATTTATTAAAAGAACCAGAAAAAGTGAAAAGGTTGTTTGCCCGCTGAGAGAAGTGCATGGAGGAGGTTATATTTAGGCCTGGGGGAAGCACTACGCTACGCTCGCGGAGTTTGTGAAGTTTGCGCAACTTCGCACTACGCGAGCTACATGTAGCACAGTGCGAACACGCCTAGTGCAGCGTAGCGTAGTGCAGAGCTCATTTTTTGCTTGTTCGCGGTCCTGAACGTCATGTTCGCGACCGTGAGCAAGCAAAATAACATCCCGGCGAGATTCTCAACGCGGGGAGGTAAGGTTTCTCATTGTGAGTGGTTGCGCATGCTCGCGACCGCTCTCAATGAGAAACTACCAGTTCGCGTTGAGAAAGCTGCAGCTCGAGTAATAATCTACTCAAGCAGCAGAAAACTACAGCTTGCACTGTGCAAGATGCCGTTTTCAATGATTGCACAGTGCTGGATGCTTGTCCGCACTGTGCAATCATTGAAAACACTTCTTGCACAGTGCGAACATGCTACTACGCAGCTCGCGTAGTGCTATGTGAAGTTTGTGTAGTGCGAAGTGCACTTCGCGTAGCGCTACTTCGCGAACTACGCCCACCCTTAGTTATATTCATGTTCCATGGTCTCAACAAGATATTTGGTCATTTACGAACGATTTCCCGAAGCTCAGAGAGAAACCTGTAGAAGGGTACAGACAGGTTGAAATATTTGTAAAAGTCTCAAAAGTGCTGCTAAAAGATTTAGATGGGTTATTTGACATTGTTGTTCCTGTGGATTTATGGACAAAATGTAAAATAGAGGTTGATTGGCCTAATGATGAGTAACCTAGAGACACGAAGACAGGAGCCCCATCAGATGAAGTTATGAAAAAATATCATCAAGTAATACTGTACTTGTAAGGAAAGGTACCCCCAAAAGAAACTGACTGGACAAGAATAGACAGAACTACCTAAAATAAAGATGAATCAGTACATGCATATAATGAACGCCTTTTACAGGTATTCAAGCAGTACAGTGGTTTGGAAAGCATTGACACGAAAGACATGACCCATTTTATTTATCGATTTGTGTCAGGGTTAAAACCAGAAGTTTTGCAAATGATTAAAGATCATAAAATCGGCAGGCAGGCCAAGCCGATAGATGAAATACTTATGTATGCAAAATATTATGGGGATGAAATTGACAATAAACGGAAGAGTTTAGAAGAAAAGGTAATGTGGGCACAAGTAATATTAGCAGAGCAACCGGAACTTCAGTTAAATCAATTGAAAAATAATCAGAATCAAGGAGATGGAAATGAGGTAGAATGAACAGAGAGGGGGCTAAGAATACATTTCCTTGTCATGGGTGTGGAAAAATGGGACATTGGAGGAACAAGTGTAAAGCTGTATTGAGTAACAATATACAAAACGATAATTTGAATCCACAGACGCAGGATGGGGTGTCAACAAAGCCACAGCAACAGGTAATACAGAACTAGTTACCACTTGCACCTATGCCAGATTCTGGGAGCCAAGCAAATTACAAGGTGGATACCACAAATTGAGAGGGAAGTGGAAGGAGAGACGCAGTGACATCACAATTTCTTTTGAGTGACGCATTTTTCGAGGAAGATAGTTACTGACGGTGCCTGAGAGGGAAGGACGAGGAGTTCGCACTTGGCTCATTCTTTCCGGTAGATCAGTCAGGTCCATAAATTGAGGGAAAAGTTGAGGGAAATGATGTTACCTTTTTGTTGGATACTGGCGCTACCCGTTTTACTGTGAGAACAGCAGATGTTCCAAACCTACCCCTCTCGGGAGAAGCGATCCAAGTAGTGTTTTTTTCTAATAAACAAATTAGTACCCCCGTTACAGAACCTATGGAAATCAGAATAGGTAATTTCAGAGAAATGCACAAATATGTATTGTGTGACCCCAGTCCAGTAAACCTACCAGGTAGGGATTTGAAATGAATTGCACAATCTTTTGCACCCCAGGAGATGTTGAAATTCAAACCCCAGATGAAGATGGAGTTTATAAATTAATGTTGGACAAACAAGAAACAGAAATCAAAAAGATGCTAGTGGAAGACCTCCCAAAAAAGTTAGAGCATACAGTGAATCCTGAAGTGTGGGATTTCACAGGGAAAGATGTAGGATTGATGGCAAATGTTGACCCAGTAAAAGTGACAGTGAAAGAAGGTGCAGTTTACCCAAACATTTGACAATACAAATGAGCCCAGAAATAAAAGCAGGTGTTGCAGCAGAGAAAAAGCGACTGGTTGAGCAAGGCATTTTACAAGAAATAATGAGCAGTCCATGTAATTCACCCATAATTGGCATAAAGAAACTGAGCGGAAAATAAAGGGTCGTACAAGACCTGCGCAAAATTAATAAAATTGTAGTCCCATGTTGTCCAGTTGTGCCAAATCCTGCAGTGACTCTGTATCAGATACCGTGGGAGCCGGATGGTTCACGGTAATAGATCTGTGACATGCATCTTCTCAATACCATTACATCCAGATAGCAAATATCTTTTCTCGTTCAAATTCGATGACCATGTCTTTGTTTGGAACCGTGTCCCTCAGGGGTACACAGAGAGTCCATCGATTTTCAATCGGATATTGAAAAAATCTCTTGAATCTCTGGTCTTGCCCGGACAGTCTGTCCTGGTGCAATATATAGACGACCTGTTGGTGGCATCTAAGATTCGAAATTACTGTGTTGTTGATACCATTACATTGCTGAATCATTTGGCAGAAGCAGGGCATAAAGTGTCACCTGAGAAGTTGCAATTCTGCACCACATTGGTAAAGTACGTAGGGAAACAGATAGAAAGAGGCCTTGGATGAGTTACAGCTGAAAGAATCAAAATAATCAGAAACATGACTCTACCTCAAACGCAGAAAGAAATCAGAATATTCCTTGGGGTTGTAGGTTACTGCAGGCAGTGGCTTGTGGGATTCGCAGTCCTAGCTAAACCTCTGATACAGATGACAATGAAAAGAGAAAAAAAAACAGTAGAGTGGGATGACGAAAGCATGACTGCCTTCTTGAAGCTGCAAGACTGTCTTTGCTCAGCTCCAGCCTTAGGGATGCCTGATTTCTCAAAAGAATTTGCATTATTCTGTGATGCATGCGACAATTGTGCATTGTCTGTTCTGACCCAAACTCATGGTTTAATGAGATGTCCTGTGGCATATTTTTCATCCACACTAGATCCAGTGGCATCTGCATTGCCAGATTGTCTGAAAGCAGTAGCTGCAACCTGCATGAGCCTTGAGCTGAATCCATCATTATGGGACACCCTGTAACCGTGTATGTTCCACACTCAGTAGTGATTCTGTTAACCAGAACACATACTCAGTATTTGACTCCTAGTCAGCTGACTAAGCATGAGAGAATTCTTCTAGGTGCAGGAAATGTGAAAATCGCCAGATGCACTGTCTTAAATCCAGCTACACTGTTACATGATTCACACTTCGCAGAAGTGAAAGGGAAAGTCGAGCATAATTGCATCAACCTCACAGAATACAGTACAAAGCCCCGACTAGACATAAAAGAAGAGCCATTGTTGACATTTGAATATGAGCTGTTTGTAGATGTCTCATGCATGAGACATGAGGAAGGCGGATTAAGTGTTGCTTATGCTGTGTGTACTTTATGGACTCGAGAATCCTGCCTAGCACCAAGGTGAGGAGAGCCACATCAAGTTATATTGGTTACTACCACAGCTGTAAAGTGCAGGGGAATTCCAAACTGGATCCATGCAAGTCCCACCAAGAGGGTGACTGAACCTAATGAAGTAGAGGCTGAAGGTTGCGCAGTTGAGGGGTCTCAAGAAGTCGATCCCGAAGCTGTTGATGAGTAACAACCGAGCACCAGTCAGGATGAATGGATTCCAGTAGCCGACATACCTGCAGAGTTTGTGAGAACCAGAAGTCAAACATATCTAGATGGACAGAGTAATAGTGAGGATGAGTCAGGAATAGAAGAATGTATTTAGATTACAGAAATCCAAGTCAAAGGTAATTCTGAGGAGGACCAGATAAGGAAAGATCGGTGTACTTAGACATTTGAAACTCCAGCCAGTACTCCAGAGTCTGAGGAGGGAAAGATAGGTATTTGGACGAATGCTCAGGCAGAAGACAAGAAATCCGAAGACCTGAGCAGGACCAGATAGGGGTAGAAAAATGTGTTCAGGAAGAAGAAGGTGAACAAAGTCCAAGTCAAAGTCAAATACAGCAAACTCCCGAACAAGGCCATGTAGGGGAGTAGGGTCTGCTTTCCTATAGTCACCCCACATTTTGCTTTTTGCTTCACTGGTTTTTGACTTAATATGGCTGTGGGCCTGCTAATCAGACCCACAGCCCAGCTTCTCTCTCTCTAAATTCACTACAATGTACTTTAGGTGCATTACCAATTGGATACTGGGTCACCTTATGAGGCGCTGTACAGTGTACTATAGGTACCCAGGGCATAGGTGCATCCAAGGCCTACCAGGGGCGGCAGCATGTATTATGCCACCCCTGGCAGACCATTCACATTGACACAACTGGCTGATCACTCAGCTCGGGCAAGGTTGTGTAATCACCCCTTGCCTAGATATAGTATACCTATATCTAACCTTATATCTAGACACATGTACACCTATAAGTCACTCCTATGGCAGACCTTAACAATCCTGGAAGCAGAGTGCTTGGTTTTATGTGACATGGTGCTCTAGCATGAGCTGAGCCTGTCTGCAGCTTTCAGAACCATGTCCTTATAGCTGTTGTAGGATATTGCCATACTATATACTCTTAAGTGCATTATGAACCTCGCGGTTAAATGCTAACTCTGGTTTGGCTTTATCAAAAATTGTCAAGTAAGGTGTCATACGATTTGAAATACTACCCCCTCACCAGCTCTGGTGATAGGGGTAGCATTCCACCCTTCTAGAGGGAGAAGACATGTTGTTCCTACTATTCGCGGTTAAAGTTAACCAGAGCCTCAGCATCACAAAAAAGATGCTGCTGCCACAGACACAAGTCTGACATCCTGCTGCTGGGAGTCCTTCCAGCGAGGGAGGCTTGGACAATAGGTTTCCTGTCTTGGAAGGTGCTAGCACCACCCCAGACAGGCTTTTGTGTATTGGGACAGGGAGGGCTGAAAGAAATGAGACACTGCCTGGGGCACACAAGGTGTCCCATGAATGGTCCAGTTCAAACTGGTGCTGGGGCACTCCAGCCCCAGCTCTGGCTTGAAACTGGACAAAGGGAAAGGGGTGTAACCAACCCCTTCCTTTGTCCCACCCATAGGATGGACCTAGCAGGCAATCCAGCCTCTAGATTTGGTATATAGGTAGGAGCTGAGTCCAAAGACTTTAGATTAATCCTGACTGAAACTCTGAAATGAAACACTGGACCTTCGACGATCTACTTTGCAAGAAGACGACTGAAGAATCTCCCTTGTGGTCAAGGAGTGACCACCCTGCATAAGCATACACCATCCAGCGATCAACGGCTTGCTTTGTCACCGCCTCCTGCCGGAGCTCGAGCACAGAGCCTGACAAGAACCAGACTTCCAGACATCCAACAGCCCGATCCACAATCCCAGCAAAGCTGAGACCCGAGGAGGCGACGATAGATGTGGGACCGGCCATCTTGAAAAGTCTGCGACCTGCTAACTTTGCATCCCCCGAGGCCTCCTCGAAGCTGGTCATTGGGGATTGAGAAGCCCAAGCCCCGAGCAGCATCTGCACCAAAGATCAGCCCTGCACACTCCACAAATTCTGTGTGGGGTCCTTGTCAGCTGACCTCTCGACTGTTGCACCTCGTTTTATATTTCTTTTCGATTCTGTGCATTTTCCCCTGTTTTTAAAAGTCGCCTGGCCCTTACCTGCACTCTAACTTACGGGAACTACACCGCTGTTGGGCGGGTCCGCATCATCGCGTAATTGGCACTTCAGGAGCGCCATTTTGGAAGTACTCGGTGCCGCTTTTCGGCGCGAGCAGGTAGGCGTGACGCTCTAGTCGTCAGAAGGACGCTAGGCGTGTATTTAAGCCACGTAAACGCTAGGCTCACCCTTGTCAGCTGATCTCTCGACTGTTGCATGCGCTGTGCGCGCTGTAGGACCAGAGCTGCTGTGTATTTTTAAATTACCTCGTTTTATATTTCTTTTCGATTCTGTGCATTTTCCCCTGTTTTTAAAAGTCGCCTGGCCCTTACCTGCACTCTAACTTACAGGAACTACACCGCTGTTGGGCGGGTCCGCATCATCGCGTAATTGGCACTTCAGGAGCGCCATTTTGGAAGTACTCGGTGCCGCTTTTCGGCGCGAGCAGGTAGGCGTGACGCTCTAGTCGTCAGAAGGACGCTAGGCGTGTATTTAAGCCAGTCATGCTGACGCGCAGCGGTCACGCGCTGCGGGGACGCCAGAATGACGCCGGAGTTACGCCAGAGTTCAGCCCGTCTGCGCCCGTCCGCGCTGAGGACGCGCTGCAGGACGGGCTGGACCCTGGGTCTCCTGGCATTTACGCGCCTCCCTCCCGGGGGGACCTATATGGCACCCTTTTATCACTTAGACCCCCTGCGCTCTGCTGCCATCATCAGCTCAGACCCGAGGTATTGTGTCGCGCCCACTTGTGTCCCTCTTGTAACGTTCCTTTTGCCGGTCCTACTCAGGCCCGCATCCATTCAATCTCTTCTTTGCCGGCCAGTTATACCTCCCAATCCAGACAGGGATTTTTGATCAATGCGCGCTCATTGATCAAACATGGGATTGAATTTCACGATTTTGTTAGTTCAAGGAATCCTGACTGGATCTTTGTCACAGAAACGTGGGCTACTGAGTCCTCTGGCCATGATCTGCTTTTGGCCATACCTGAAGAATACACCTTTCTAAGGTTAGACAGAGAACGCTGTAGAGGGGGTGGAATAGCCATTCTTTTTAAATCTACTCTCACATGTACCATAAAACCCTTATCGGTCTCTACGGATCCTTTTGAGGCGCTATACTTTTGTATTGTGCATACCCCGGTGAGCTCCTTTTCTGGCATACTACTTTATAGGCCCCCTGGGTCTAGAGCTAACTTTTGCTCAGAACTTTTTAGAATTTTGGAACCTTATTTTGGTAGACCCCATCTCACTATTCTGGGTGATATTAATTTTCACTTAGAGGATTTTACTTCGAAAGAGACCTGCTCTCTGCTTAATTCTCTGGAGGCATGTGACTTTGCCCAACGAGTTCTCCACCCGACTCATAAGGCGGGGCATATCCTTGACGGGATCTTTTCCAACGACCCTAGATTAGGGGTTGGCACACCGGTCCCGATTACCTGGTCTGACCATTTAGCGGTCCCGCTGTCCCTAGACATTCCCTGCCCCGTTGTCATTGTGGGCTCAGGTAAAAAACAATTCAAAAGGAGCTTCAAAAATTTTACTAAGGAGGCTGTGGCCCCTTTTATTTTCAACGCCCATATTTCAACTCAGCGGAAGGTGGATGAGTCGGCCCAAGAACTCGCTGATGCCATCACCAGAGCCGCTGACGAACTAGCTCCTCCTTCCCTGAAACCTGCAGCTAGACAGAAGCCAACTGCCCCCTGGTTTTCCGTCGATCTGAGGCTTCTCAGACAAACTTGCAGACAGAAGGAACGTAGGTGGCGTAAATCCTGGGATCTCAAGGATAGAGAAGGCTATAAGAGCCTACTACGAGAGTACAAAAAGAGAGTCATTAAGGAAAAACAGGACTATTTTTCCAACTTAACCTGTTCTTTAACATCTTCCAAAGAGCTCTTCAAAATAGTGGACTCTTTGTGCTCTCTCCAGGTCCCCGATCCTGTAGTCGCTTCCCAGGAGCTATGTAATGATATATCAGACTTTTTCTACAAAAAGATAGATGATATCTACATAGCTCTAAAGTCGCAGGGGAACTCGCTTAATGCTGAGGATTTCTCCCAAATTAAACGTCTGGAAGCCTGGACCAAAGAATCCTCTCACTCCCTGGATCATTTCCCTGCCCTTTCGCTAGAGGATCTTAACAGCCTGTTGGACAAAACTAAATCGTCATCTCCACTTGATCCAGTTCCTCTGAAAGTACTGAAGAACTGCAGAGAGATCATTCTTCCTACGATGCTGGAAGTCATGAATGGAGCGTTGGAACAGGGCATCTTCCCGTCACTTTGGAAGAAAGCCATTGTAAAGCCGCTGCTGAAAAAGACCACCTTGGACCCTGGAGTACTGAAGAACTTTAGACCCATCTCTCTGCTGCCGGCCCCTGCTAAGATGTTGGAGACCCATTTGAATTTCCATCTTTCAAATTTCCTCGATACCTCTGGTTTCCTGGACGGGTCCCAACATGGCTTCAGAAAGCTGCATAGCACGGAGTCTGCTCTGACGAAAGTCATGGACAACATCCGCAGAAAAGTGGATTTGGGTCTAACCACCGTACTGGTGCTGCTAGATCTTTCAGCAGCATTCGACACCCTGTCTCCCCTTACTTTAACAACTAGGTTAAGGGAGGCAGGGGTAGAAGGAACGGCACTCAGTCTCCTGAGCTCCTTTCTTCAACAACGAGAGCAGCGTGTCATGCTAGGTGAATACCTCTCCCCTGCTAAGTCTTTGCAATGTGGGGTGCCACAGGGGTCGGCATTGAGTCCGACCCTGTTTAACATCTACGTGGCCCCACTTGCAAGACTAGTAAGATCTCAGGGGATGGAGGTAGTGTCGTATGCCGACGACACGCAGATTATGGTATCCCTGACTCACTCTGTGGGTGAAACCGCTTCTAACTTTAGGGCCTGCATGCAACTTGTTGCAGAGTGGATGATTGCCAACTCCCTAAAGTTGAACGGGGACAAGACAGAGGTCCTGGTCTTTGGCAAGGACCAGGGCATATGGTCAGATGACTGGTGGCCTCCTTCTTTAGGTAGCTGCCCAATACCAACACAATCTGCCAGGAACCTAGGCGTCATCTTTGACACCCAGCTCTCCATGGAGCTTCAGGTCAACAGAACGGTGGCTACCTGTTGGGGAGTTATCAAGACCTTGAAAAGAATCGTACACTACTTGTCCCCACAGGCACGGAAACAGGTGGTGATCGCCCTTGTTGGCTCAAGGCTTGATTACTGCAACTCAGTGTACGCCGGGGCCAACAAGGGCCTGCTTCAGCGTTTGCAAGTCATACAAAACGCGGCAGCGCAGTTTGCTCTCGCACTGCCCTGGCTGGCCTCTATGACCTTAGCGAGGAAGAACCTCCACTGGCTCCCCATCCCTTCAAGGATCACTTTTAAACTCCTCTGCCTTACATATAAGGCTTTAACTGCAGGCCCGGCTGATGCCCTTGGATCACTACTCTCTAGATACGTTCCGAGTAGATGTCTCCGATCCAGTGAGCTTAATCAACTGGTAGTTCCCAGAGCCAAGAAGGCTAGATGGGGGAGCAAAGCTTTTTCCATACTGGCTCCTCTGATGTGGAATTCACTCCCCCTGGAAATCAAAATACTGCCCTCCCTTGACCTCTTTAGGAAGTCATTGAAAACTTGGCTCTTTATCAATGCATACCTGTAGGCTCTGTTTCTATCCGCTCACAGTCGTTATTTGGATTAGGCGCCTTGACGCCCATTGGGCATAGCTGCGCAATATAAATAATGTTTCATTCATTCATTCATTCATTTTGTATTTTCCTGCTCGATGCGTCTGCCCTGTCACTTGCCCATTGGCTAGTGGCCATCTTGGCGATGATCCTTTGAATTTACACCACTGGTCTGGTTGCTCCAGACTGGCCCTTGCTTTCCTAAAAGAAGCCGCCCCTCAGACCTTGCTGGTCTGAGTAAGAAGCCAACCTTGTTTCCTGCGTGGGTAGTCTTTGCCAAGGCTTGTTGACTCCAATCCTGAAGCCGACACCGCTGACAGCGAGAGCCTTTGTGGGTCAGTCCGTGCCTGACACCTGGTTGTCGTCGACGCCTCCTGGTCCACGTGGCTGCAGAGATAAGCTTCCCATCAGCACCTGATTGCTTCGCGACATCGCCTGGTTCCTTCCTGGTCACTGGCTAGTGACCCAGACTCTGTCACCTCTGCTTTCAGGTATTCTTCATCTTCAATCCACCCGGACACTTCTCTCCTGGCCGCCTGCAGCATCTTTTCTCCAGGCTCCATAGGATTCAACGACGAAACCCAACACACTTTGACACCTATGCACCCGCTTCCTGTGGGTGAGGTAACGCAAGTACTTTGGTGCTCCTGTGGGTATCAGCTATCCAACTGTCTAGGTTTCAAGTAACTTTCACTGAGTCCAGTCAGAAGTACCCTAAAAGAACCGGGGCCCGATGTAGGTCACCAAATACCGGTCGGTAGCGGCCGAATTTGGCTGTTACCGACCGGTATTTGTTGATTGAGATGTAGGGGCCATTATTTTACAGAATCAGTAAATTTACTGAATCGGTAAATTTACCGATTCTGTAAAATACTGAATCTGTAATTTTACCGATTCGGTAAATCCCAGATGTAGGTAGCACTGTTTACAGTGCTACAGGCCTTCAGAATTCAGTATTTTATCACCCAATACAATTGGGTGGTAAAGTACCGAATTCAGGTGTACATGCACATCTGTGCATGTACACCTGTACCATGTGACACACAGACATGCCCTTAGGGCATGTCTATGTGCCACATGGCACACAAGCCTGGAATTGGGGTGCTACAGGGTGTCAAAGTGACACCCCGTTCACCCTTGCAGGATTCGGTATTTACCGATTCGGTAAATACTGAATCGGTATTTCCCTTTGATTCCAATGGGCTTCAAGGCCCATAGGAATCAATAAGAAATACCGATTCGGTATTTACCGAATCGGTAAATACCGAAAATTCTAAAATAAGAATTACCTACATCTGCCCCCTTCCTATTTACCTACTCTTAAATACCGAATCGGTATGATTCGGTATTTAAGAGTAGGTGAATAGGAATTGCCTACATCGGGCCCTTGGTTTGTAACATGTACGTTCCCATTCATTCTCTATGGTAACATGCGCGTGCGATTAGACACTGCGCACTCCTCCTGTGGGTCTCCTGCTTCCTAACTCTTGGTAGCTCAGCGTAGCCCAAGCAATTCCCTAGGCCCTAGGCCTATTCACTTTCCGTGTAGTGGTCTTTATACCACTATTTTGCATATGGTTTAGCGTGCCCCTAGGGCCCTACTGTATTTTGTGCAACTTATTGTATTTTAATTGAATATCTTGTATTGTGCTTGTGCCTCTGACCTCATAAAGAGTTCAGAGGGTTTGTCTAGTAATAAATAATATATATATATTTTATATATATCCTTTGTGGTGTCCTTTCATTTGGTATTAAAGGGGTTACATATGGTAAAACAGCTGGATTCACATGCCCTCTTGAGTTTAGCCTAAGACTGCTTTGTCCATGCTACCCCTAGGATAGCTGGTCTATAAGATTGACTTTACAACTATCACCATAAAGGTTGTTTGGACTGGTGCAAGGTGCTCACTAGAATAGTGAACATCATATACCAGGCCAACTTCTCACAGGCCATATTAGTATCCAGGCAGAAGAAAGAAAAATAAGACCTGGACCAAGTCAGATAGAGAGGATTCAAGCTACAAGATTCAGAAAAGGAGATAAGTGGCTTGGTTTTGTCAAAAGTCTGAAATTTCGCCTTAAAACAATAAATGAAGAACCAGAACAAGTAAATGAAATATCAAGCCAAGCTGGACAATCCACAGAGCAACAAAGAAGGAGGAGTCCATGTTTGAAAAGACTAAATAACAAGTTAAGAGGACCTGAGTGGACGTATGTCATACTTGAAGATTTCGAAAATCTAGAATTGAGTTATGACGAACTGATTGTTGATCAGACTGACGAAGAAGTGAGACTAACTTGAGAAAAGAAACCCAGGTTAAAGTCTGTGGAAAAGTTACAAAGAGGGGATAAAATCTCCTTAGTCAGAAATGGTTGATTATAATGTTAACGGAAGACCGAAGTGAAATTGTCTAAAGACATGTTGTCGAATATGCACATGTAGTATAGTAATGGTAGTTATAGTATGGTTTGGAATGACATTAGATATACCTTACCTAATGAGCAAAGAAATGCAGAATAACACTAATATGCCTGAGCAAGTAGGTACACCTAAGACAATAAATACACATACACATGAGAATGCTGTTAGTCTTAAGCAACCTGGAGTAGATTTAGAAGCACCAGATATGGGAGACTTACATTATAGAAGAGCTAGAAGTAAAACTCATTTAAATGTATTTGCTAATCTGTTAGTACATTATATAGAAGCTATGGAAATCAGTGACTGCTACGCGTGCATGAAGTTGCCCACATCAGTAGCTGAAGGGGTCACTTACCATCATTTACCACTGATCTATGGTATTTCATGTAGCATTTTAGCTAGTCTGTTTTATAGAACTGGAAAAATACAATATTATTATTCTAATTGTGATGTAGTCTTTTCTGAGGTTCCTTTAGGTAGAAATTTTAATCGTATTTCTAGTACTAGAGACTCCACTCACTTCATGGGTGATTATTTTCTAACAGTAGGATCAATAGATGTAGCCAAGGCTCACAAAGACAGTCTAACATGTATATTACAAGAGAAAGAAAATATGTTTTTAGATTTAGTTCAGAAAAGGAGACAGAATTTCCATAGGAAAGCCACTGATCATAAGCCAAAGATTCCTAAATGGGCTGAAAATAAAGAGTTTACCTCTAATGGCAAGGCTCAAGCTGCTATGTTGCTGGATTTCGAAAAGAAAAGGAAACTCTGTCTCCATAGGGAGAAAACAGATTATTATAGCAATATATTCATTGGTTACAGTGAATGTGAATACAATTTCAAAGTTATTGGGGGTTGGGGTTACAAGGATGGAACTGAACCAGTGTTCCCTGGAATTTATTACATTTGTGGAAACAAGGCCTATTTTAAATTACCTGATCATTGGTACGGGAGTTGCTATTTTGGAATAGTATTCCCAAAAGTGTACCACATAGAGAAAATCAATGGAAGCAATGAAGAAACTAATAAACTAACTCGTAGTAAAAGAGCATCATTTGCTGAAATTGTAGGTGACATATTTAGTGCAATAATACCTTCACTGGCAGTAGTTCTGAACACTAAAAGAATCTGCATATTGTCAACAGTGGTGGATCGCTTATCAACTGACACTGCTAGTGGATTTTTGATGATCAATACCAAATTAGTTGCGGTAAGATAAATCATTTTACAAAATCGACTTGTACTTGACATATTATCGGCAAAAGAGGGCGGAGTCAGTAGAATGTTGAAGATGCAACATTGTTGCACTTACATTCCAGACGAAAGCATAGAAATTGAAAACTACGCGAGAAATATTACTAATTTGAGAGAAGATTTAAAACCACTGGAGGTTGACAGTGCATGGAAGAGACTGATTAGTGGTCTCTCCTCAATAGGTAGTTGGTTCACTAATGTAGGAAAGAGTTTTGTAGGTAAAATACTGATGCCAATGGTGGGATTAGCACTACTGATATTAGGGATCATAATTTGTTACAAATGTCGCAAACATAAAAAGACATATAAAGTAAATCAGAAAGGAAAGAAAAGAAACTTCAGTGAAATTGAGCTTAAATAATTAAATGGGGATTTGTACAAGAAGATGACATTTTTTTCCACATGGATAATGGGGAAAAGCCTAAAAGAGTGTTTGAAGAAATAGAAATGAGTAAATGTTGAAAAGTTGGCATCTGTTTCTGTAATTTGTGATGATATTAGATATCATCAAAGAGGGGATTGATGGAGCAAGGTTTCGCACGTAAAGCGCCTTGCTTGGACTCAACCCTCTCAAAATAATAAGTAATGTATTACCCAACATGTTTCGTCTTATTAACAATGCAAAACACAACATTTCTAGTAAGCTGGGGAAGCTTGCATATGTGCTTTTACTAACCATAACTCGAGTGTCCTAAAATGGCCGACACAACGCAGGAACTTTTCTGCGCATGCATCTGTCACACTCACGTGACATGACGTACTTACGGCTTGGTGGGAAAACTTTGCTTCTGTGCACTAGTACTAAAGATGGCTGCCCTATGTTCTCATGTGCTAGAAGCTTGCATTGATGCTTTTTCTAAGTTGTTCATTCTGCATAATCCCTAATGCTGTTGTTAAAATAAAGTAAAGGGAACAGAGTAGAGATAAGTGGTATACAGTGCATTCATTTATAAAACTGTTTCTCTTTAACTTTGCTATTAGCTCATGTTCTGACCAATCGAGTATATTGATGTTCCAGCTTGGGTCCTGAAACTGGGCATGCGCCCAATCACCCGAGTCTACAAGCCATGGCATTGAATCCCTGCCAACTCTCGACTTGCTTGAAGATGTTCCTGGGAACTCGACCTCCTGAACCTCCAAGTGGATGTCAAATTATGCATTGTAATTACTATTAGAACATTCATTGCCGGTGGAATAAAGTGCATGGGAAAATAAAATATTGGTCTGGAACATTAATCTGAATATTGAAGAGCATGACCTCATAACTGGTATGGTGTGATGACCTCTCCTCATCTTTTGACCAATCAAATTGAGGGAATACACACATTTGCAACATTGGGGTGGTACACTACCCTGGAGTATGGTATAACTAAGGTAGGCTTAGCTAGTTAGATTGTCCGACTTGTCCGAATAGCTGACCTGTCACTGACCCAACGCACTCAATAGGCGATCAAGAGCAGAGGTGCTGGCAGAGCACTCTGTCAGAAGAATCGATAACCCAATCAGGGTTCTGGGAAGGAGTTCGATAACCCAATCGGGGTTTCCTGAGGGAGAAGATTCGCTAACCCAATCGGGGTCTGACTGTTAGCTGCAGAGAGGGGTGTGACATTGTCGTTGCACTTTAGCTGTGGTGCCGGTCCTGACCTGCGGTGGTCCTGTCATGATCCAATTTGGTCCGTACTTATCCTGAATATGGTTTGCACCTGTTCCATCCTGTTGGCACCTGCACTATCGGGGGTCCTGTCCATTATCCCAGCCCATGGGAAAAGTTGGTCTTCACACCATTCTAGGTAAATATAAAGCTGCATGGGTATGTCATTGTGCTGTTTCCCTCTTCTTACCCTTCCTATGTTTCAATGCTTAAAGAAAGTCTCATAATATTTCTGCATCATTTTACTTTGATTCTATTCTTTCAAATTGATCAAGCTCTGATTGATTTAGTATGGACTCTAACATTTAAGAAAATATTTGGATAAAAGCGTTTAAATCTTTCGCGAGTCTGTGGTTACAGCAAATGTTTATTTACTACCTATTTTCTTTCTAACTCCCTTGATCCCTTAGGGCTCTAGGTACTGGTGACTAGGATTGGTAAGTCAAGGTATAGGTCCTAAAAGGTTAAAATGTATTCACTGGTTAAGCGTAGGTTTACCTGTTCAAAGTGTGTATATTTTATGGTCCCAGTTGAGTATGGTAAAATTCTGGGTAGGTGAACCTGCGCTCTATCAATAGTAGTGGCGAAAGACGGGTTTAGATACTTGGGGATTTATGTCACGTCGGACCCTACTCTGTTTTACAGCTCCAACTTGGCCCTACCACTGGCTAGATTGCAAGCGGACGTGAAAACATTGGCGAACCCTCCCGCTGTCCCTGATTGGCAGAGTGGTGCTTTTAAAGATGCTGGCCCTCCCTCTCTTTCTATATATCCTCCAAAATTGCCCGTACATAGTCCAGGACTCGTATTTTCGAGCGGTCGAGGGGGAGGTCCGTATGCTGCTGTGGGATGGGAAGGCTCCAAGGGTTGCGCTGAAGAAGTTGACGAAAGGTTGGTATGATGGGGGCATAGCGCTCCCCGACCTGCAACTTTACTACTGGGCAGCACAACTGGTGAACATAAATAGGTGGATCTATCGTCCTCCGGAGGATCCTGCGTAGGCTCTTGACCGATACCAAACGGATTGATCTGGGTATTTCAGGGCCCTCTACGTTAGTGACACAAAAGAAAAGAGAGGTTTTTTGGGCGCATAGTAAACTCTCGCCTGGGATGGGCTGGCGCCCTCACTAAGGCTGCTCCACTCTGGTATTCTCAGAAATTGGGTATGTTATGTTATCAGCCCGGATTTGACAAATGGGGCCTTAATGGCAACTCTGCTGTCAAAGATCTGGTCAAAAGGGGGGCATTACTAACATTTGAGGAACACAAGAAACAATACCAATTGACCCGAGGAGAGACATATAGGTACCTGCAGATTCAACATGCACTCCAGATGGCTTTCCTGTCATTTGCGGACATTCCGGACTCTTCCCCGCTTGAAGACCGGTTATTAGACAGGCTTTTGGATTCAAAAGCAATCTTTCTCACATACAAAAAACTATGTAATAATCTCCCGGATTCATTTCTGAGACTCAGGGAGAGATGGCAGACTGACCTGGGAAGCATTATCGATGAGGAATGGCAGGAGACCTTAATGTCCCCCGTGAGGCCGCCATAACACTGAAATCTAGATTGATCCAGCTCCAAATATTAGACCGCTCGTACATGACGGGGCAGACCGTAGCAGAGATTGGTTCTAGACCCGATGATCTGTGCCTGAGGGGGTGACGCCAACACGCCACATTTTACCACATACTATGGAGCTGTCCGAGATTGAGTGTCCTATGGGAGGGGGCCTCGGAACACATGAGTAGGGCCTTACACAAGGAGATTGTTCTGAATCCCAAATTAGGGTTGTTGAATATCTGGGAGGGAACTGATTTGACGGAAGTGGAAAAACAGTTTGTGAAGCTGGGGTACGAGCTGGTTATGCGGGAGACAGCTAGAGGGCGGGGGGCTGAGAGTATACCGTGCGTCCATATGTGGACGAAAGAGTTCGACAGAAGCATGCTTGCAGAAACGGAAGTGTTTGTGGCTAGGGGGGGCCCGAAAAAATTGGACCGGAAATGGTCAAGTTGGAATAAGTATTGAGGAGATCCGGTGGTATCCCCAACGGTGAAGCTAGCAATGTATAATCGTACAGAAAGTACAAAATCCATGTAATGTTCCTTGATGATTGCTAACTGTGCAGGTCTGAAATTTGTGTATGTTGTTTCTACTGCTCTGTATTTTTGTATTCAATAAAAAAATTGAATAAAAAAAAAAGAAAGTCCATCGCACTTGGGTTCCTGTTTGGACTAGTCTTGTAGGTAAGCAGGAGTGTTGAGCCTTATGTTCATGTAGGAGATGAGATGGCATGGAGTTTGAAAACAAAAACTGTAGTTTAGAGTCAAGGAAAATGACAGAAGGAAGGTAAGCTTCATGAGGAGTATACAAAAAAGACACAGAGGCAGAGCAAAAAAAACAAGAGGACTCAGAGTTTGACCTTTTCCCACCAGTGCAACACACACACACTCAGCGGTAGTTCATAAACCAATGCACCTCTCTCTTCTCCACATAGCTGAGTACTAGGCCTCAGGGTCATGGTGTTCCATTGAAGTAGATAACTTCCTGCTTCCAGCAGTTTATGAGGTAGTCACCCCCTGAGTTCTGCCATCCTCCTCCTGACTCTGAGTAACTCTATCCCAGTCACAGCCTGAGCATGTTAGATGTGAAGTGCAATGCTGTTGAAGAACAAGTAGAGAAACAGAATAGCACTACTTTGTATAGGTTTTTGTTTGCTAACTAAAGTGGTTGTTCTGGTCTTAGAAGAACCAGTAAAAAGGAATGGACTCTGCATGTCAATCTAGCCAAGTTGCAAAGGGCAAATCACCTCCAGGATAAAATGATCACCCATCATTCAGGCCTCAACCATTGCAATTCAGCTCAAGCAAGTTCCCAAATTACAGTTGAACACCCTCCTTCAGCGTCTGCCACCACATGAATCATCAATCATCACTCACAAACAATCATTCAATAATCGCTCGTTTGTGCAATGGTTACCTGTTCCAATTCAAGCGGGTAGTAGGTACACTATCTCCTCTTTGATGCAACCAACAGTTTGGAATTTGGCAGTCTTGTAAATCAAATGTTTGTCTGGGGCAGCCCTCCTGGATGATGAAATAAACACAAGGATCATAGGAGTGGCCTTACTGAATAATTTTCACTAAATAAGTTTGTGAAGATCAACAATTTCCAGGAAAAAATTATCACCCATCGTTTACACCCCAAACATTGCAAATGATCTCATGCAACTTCCCAAATTACAGTTGAACGCCCTCCCTCAAGCTCTGCTACCACATGAACCATCAGTCATCACTAATCTCTCACTCACCATTGCAATTATAGTTTCCTATTCCATCCAAGAACAGGTAGGTTAGGTTGTAGGTACACAATTGAACCTAATTTTGATGGAGGCAACACATTGGAATTTGTCACTGGCACTCTTGTAAATCAGCAATCTTCTGGAACAGCCTTACTAAGTGATGCAAAAAGGGATAGGCATGAGTAGGAGGCAGGTATGGTCTCCAATCTCATGAAGTAATTGTAGAAGCTTCTTCACTGGACACTGGATCAACTACAATCCGGCAATATATGGGAAAAAGAAAATGGTGTGGCAGCATATAAATCTGACAAAGACATAATGTCTAACTTGTCCTTTTTTACGCACTTAAAGAAGTTCAATGAGGAATAATTTAAAAGTTCTATGGTGGCACTGGCATACTCATTCTGGGAAGGAGAGTTCATCTTCAAACTCATGTGGTTCACCAAGATGTTGGTCAGCTAACACACTTGATGCTGACCAATCCTCCTCCTCCTGTAATTGTGTGTTATGAAATGTTGATTCATTTAGATCATAGTCAATCTTTCCATGTTTTGAAGCAAGAGACTGGTCCTTGTCACTGTAACAACTGTACCAGGTGCACTGAACATGAGCTCAGACTCTAGTTGCAGCTGTTGCAGCTTTTCAAGTTCTGTCTTGCTCAACAATCCACCTCTTGTATTTTGAAACATCCCTTTCAGAAAAAGGTATGAATGTAGGGCAGCTATATTTTGTACGATGGATCAAGTACTGTGGATTTATTTTTTGGATCAGATGATGTTGTCTTCTGTGTTTTCATTCACACCTGTGGAGGCAAACTTTTCAGGCACCTTCTTTACCTGGTCGTGTAGTAGATACAACAATGGGTGTACAAGCAATAAAACAGTTAGTGTAATGTGACATAATTGCAGTTTGTACTGGTACAGACAAAGGCAATATTAGTGTGGTTGGTTACTTAGGTAAGAAATAATACCCACTTTAAAGTCAAACCACAACAGCATACCATAAAACATAATTCCCCATCAGGAAAATACACATAATAGACAGACAGAGCTCTTTCTTTTGCCTTCATAAAGGAGACACCTGCAGCACTCAGGGAACTGCATGGACAAATGGAATAATTATCTTTAAAAAAACTCAGGTAAGTTTGTGCGGGCATGGCAGGCAATATGTTCCAGGGGGAAATGGAATAATCATTAAACAGTGCACCACAGCCAGGGTGTCTATGAGGAAATGGAGTTATACCAAAATAAATTGAATGCTCCTACGGTGGATGGAAACATGTGTAGATAAATGAATTAACCAAGGCAAAAAGAATGTTTTTTACAAAAATTAAAATATTTTTTTCAATCACATGTTTAAAAAAAACATTTTTTTTAAATTAGCGGTAAAATAAATGAAATTATTTTACAAAAAAATACAATATATTAAAAAATAAAAATAACATTTAAAAAAACTATTAATAATTGCCAGTGTTTGTATGGGGATGAGAAGAAACCTATTATGAGGCAAAGAGGTGCAACAAAAAACAATGCACACAATGTGTGGAATATATAAGCATCTAAATCTGTGCTACTCATAGTACAGCTTACTGTTTAATTGGCGGCCCACAGACTGCACCAGTAATGTACCTATGTATTTACAAAAGCATCAGTAAACATTGAAGAGGGCCTCTGGAACATGCGTGTTAGCAGATTCAATACGTATTCACTATGTATTCTCCAGCAGCCCTCTTCTGTGTTGACTGCCCATCTCTGTGATGTCACACACGGAATAGGTGGGAAACAAAGGCCCTTGGTTGCAGCTGACTTTTATGGGCCTTTTGTAAAGCTTCTTGTTTCCTTGTTGCCGACAATATCCTCTCCACCAGCAGCTTGATCTCTGCTCCCAGCATGATCATTATTGGCCCGAAGCTAGGACTTCGCCTGCAGCATGTCAATCTAGCCAAGTTGCAAAGGGCAAATCACCTCCAGGATAAAATGATCACCCATCATTCAGGCCTCAACCATTGCAATTCAGCTCAAGCAAGTTCCCAAATTACAGTTGAACACCCTCCTTTAGCGTCTGCCACCACATGAATCATCAATCATCACTCACAAACAATCATTCAATAATCGCTCGTTTGTGCAATGGTTACCTGTTCCAATTCAAGCGGGTAGTAGGTACACTATCTCCTCTTTGATGCAACCAACAGTTTGGAATTTGGCAGTCTTGTAAATCAAATGTTTGTCTGGGGCAGCCCTCCTGGATGATGAAATAAACACAAGGATCATGGGAGTGGCCTTACTGAATAATTTTCACTAAATAAGTTTGTGAAGGTCAACAATTTCCAGGAAAAAATTATCACCCATCGTTTACACCCCAAACATTGCAAATGATCTCATGCAACTTCCCAAATTACAGTTGAACGCCCTCCCTCAAGCTCTGCTACCACATGAACCATCAGTCATCACTAATCTCTCACTCACCATTGCAATTATAGTTTCCTATTCCATCCAAGAACAGGTAGGTTAGGTTGTAGGTACACAATTGAACCTAATTTTGATGGAGGCAACACATTGGAATTTGTCACTGGCACTCTTGTAAATCAGCAATCTTCTGGAACAGCCTTACTAAGTGAAGCAAAAAGGGATAGGCATGAGTAGGAGGCAGGTATGGTCTCCAATCTCATGAAGTAATTGTAGAAGCTTCTTCACTGGACACTGGATCAACTACAATCCGGCAATATATTGGAAAAAGAAAATGGTGTGGCAGCATATAAATCTGACAAAGACATAATGTCTAACTTGTCCTTTTTTACGCACTTAAAGAAGTTCAATGAGGAATAATTTAAAAGTTCTATGGTGGCACTGGCATACTCATTCTGGGAAGGAGAGTTCATCTTCAAACTCATGTGGTTCACCAAGATGTTGGTCAGCTAACACACTTTATGCTGACCAATCCTCCTCCTCCTGTAATTGTGTGTTATGAAATGTTGATTCATTTAGATCTTAGTCAATCTTTCCATGCTTTGAAGCAAGAGACTGGTCCTTGTCACTGTAACAACTGTACCAGGTGCACTGAACATGAGCTCAGACTCTAGTTGCAGCTGTTGCAGCTTTTCAAGTTCTGTCTTGCTCAACAATCCACCTCTTGTATTTTGAAACATCCCTTTCAGAAAAAGGTATGAATGTAGGGCAGCTATATTTTGTACGATAGATCAAGTACTGTGGATTTATTTTTTGGATCAGATGATGTTGTCTTCTGTGTTTTCATTCACACCTGTGGAGGCAAACTTTTCAGGCACCTTCTTTACCTGGTCGTGTAGTAGATACAACAATGGGTGTACAAGCAATAAAACAGTTAGTGTAACGTGACATAATTGCAGTTTGTACTGGTACAGACAAAGGCAATATTAGTGTGGTTGGTTACTTAGGTAAGAAATAATACCCACTTTAAAGTCGAACCACAACAGCATACCATAAAACATAATTCCCCATCAGGAAAATACACATAATAGACAGACAGAGCTCTTTCTTTTGCCTTCATAAAGGAGACACCTGCAGCACTCAGGGAACTGCATGGACAAATGGAATAATTATCTTAAAAAAAACTCAGGTAAGTTTGTGCAGGCATGGCAGGCAATATGTTCCAGGGGGAAATGGAATAATCATTAAACAGTGCACCACAGCCAGGGTGTCTATGAGGAAATGGAGTTATACCAAAATAAATTGAATGCTGTTGTACGGCTATGCTCCTACGGTGGATGGAAACATGTGTAGATAAATGAATTAACCAAGGCAAAAAGAATGTTTTTTACAAAAATTAAAATATTTTTTTCAATCACATGTTTAAAAAAAACATTTTTTTTAAATTAGCGGTAAAATAAATGAAATTATTTTACAAAAAAATACAATATATTAAAAAATAAAAATAACATTTAAAAAAACTATTAATAATTGCCAGTGTTTGAATGGGGATGAGAAGAAACCTATTATGAGGCAAAGAGGTGCAACAAAAAACAATGCACACAATGTGTGGAATATATAAGCATCTAAATCTGTGCTACTCATAGTACAGCTTACTGTTTAATTGGCGGCCCACAGACTGCACCAGTAATGTACCTATGTATTTACAAAAGCATCAGTAAACATTGAAGAGGGCCTCTGGAACATGCGTGTTAGCAGATTCAATACGTATTCACTATGTATTCTCCAGCAGCCCTCTTCTGTGTTGACTGCCCATCTCTGTGATGTCACACACGGAATAGGTGGGAAACAAAGGCCCTTGGTTGCAGCTGACTTTTATGGGCCTTTTGTAAAGCTTCTTGTTTCCTTGTTGCCGACAATATCCTCTCCACCAGCAGCTTGATCTCTGCTCCCAGCATGATCATTATTGGCCCGAAGCTAGGACTTCGCCTGCAGCTCGATCTCCACCTGCAGCTTGATCTCAATCCGCCCGCAGCTTTATCTTCACCTGCAGCTCCATCTCCATCTTCTGCTTGACCTTTGCACTGTGGTACCGGCTGCTGCATGATCAGCAGGGCTCTGCACCCTGAGAGGTAAGCGCAGGAGACAGAGATCTTATGTAAGTGTCTCTCAGTGCTTTCTGTTTCTCTATTTGTCTCTGCCTTACTTTTCTCATGTGCGCAATTTCGGCATTTTCGCGTTCTGCGCGGAACGCGAAAATGTCAAAATGTCCATTATCCGCAGCGGAACAAAAGGCTCTTCATTCATAATTGGCAGGGGATGATTCTTTCTGGCACAGTGCTCCGGTCACACAAATTAAAGCTCAACAGGAAGCACTTACAGATATAAATAAAGCAGGTGTCCGAGTTTAAACTCAAATTCAGTAACTCATTAATTAGCCCGAAACAATCATGAGCTTTGTCGTGGCTTGGCAGGTGTGCTTTCTCCCCATATCTACCCTCGTAAATTAGCTGTGCTGCTTGGCGGAGGCATTTGCATCCTTGACTTTCACGAGTGCAATACCTGTGCAGTTCTTGTGACCAGAAACTTCTTTCTCCTCATCTGCTGCTCTGATCGGCCTCTTACCTTTTATAAACACAAGAGGCATGTGAACTCGCAAAGAAGTCCCGCCCTTGAAATCTCCACGAGCACGCGAAATTCCGCATGTTCGCATAGATTTTTTGCTGTTTCACGATATTTTGCGAAAGGCAATTTCGCAAATTTCGCCCACACATTATTTCACCCTGTGCCTCCTCTCTGGCTCAAGACTTACATCATCTCTCTCTTCCTGTTTCTCCCTGCCTGTCTCGCATTGTCCCACCCTCTCTCTGGGTATCTGCCATGCTTATCTCTCACTCTCCGTTTCTCTCTTCCCCCTGTCTACTTCTCTCTCTCTCTCTCTCTCTCTCTCTCTCTCTCTCTCTCTCTCTCTCTCTCTCTCTCTCTCTCTCTCTCTCTCTCTCTCTCTCTCCTGTCACGGCCTGTTTCTCACTCCCCTTTGTATAATTCTCTCTCCACTCCTGCTGTTTGCCCTCTGCATATTTCTCTCTCTCTTCCTCCCTGGGTCTGTGTTGCTCATGTCCGCAATCCCCCTCCTCTATGCCACCTTTGTATATTCTTTCTAATTGGCTGTGAACACGTAGAGCAGATACTGCTGATTGAATAAATATCATGTCTTTTTAATGTATTTCGTTATAGTAAGACGCACCCCAAAAGGTATTGTACAACTCTCATCATGTGAAATGTATCCTGACCATTTTAGGTTTAAGCATATGAAAAGCTCCATGTAAGACGGTCTTCTAGTTTGAAGCAATGCACTGCCTTTGTAAACACCATGAGGTGAGGCTCACACCTGCCAATTGGGCCTGACGTTCTAGCTATATACTGGTAAATGTCAAACTATAAGTGCCATATTTGGCCAAAACTTTGTGGCTAAAGGTAAAGCACATGACATTGGACCATGCTGGACATTCTGAGCCATCAGAAGGGAAGACAAGAGCGGGCTTTATTTCCCAGGCCCTGCATTTTTTCAGGTCTGCATTCCTGTGCTGCTACATTTATTTACTGATTTCAGTGGAAGCCTGCCCTGGCACCTACTGGATGGCTCCAGATGCAATATCTGATTTGTCTTCTCTTTTCCTGCAGGGCTTGTCCTATGGCCTACTGACTTACCCCGGAGTCTCTTAGTTCACTAATGCCATTGTCATTGGCGGGTGGAGTCATGATTGTTTTTATTTGCTATATCCTTACATGCCTGTCTTTGCAATGATATATTCTGATGTACCGAGGTGAAACACTTTCACATGTTTTGAAATTCAAAGAGATTGTTTCACATTATGTTTGTTGCATGATGTACATGCCAAATGGTTCATTGCTCAGCTAATGCATGGACACTTGTAGCCAAGCCAGACCGATGGTTCAGATTTGGATCGGCTTGCCCTATTAATGTGCTCTTCTTTGCTTGCAACTTGGGCTACGTACATGGGGCTGTCAGTCACTTGATAAAATTAATTGTAATATTGGATGACTAGAAACATGGAGCCCTGCCCGCATGAACTGTATTGACAACTCTACAATCAAGTCCTCTTGTGGCAGAGAAGAAGAGAGTGCACTCAGTGAAAGTACATGTAAAATAAGTGATCCCAGGGTAGGTACTCTATGTTGTTATTCTGTGCATGAATGTAGTCAAGAATTCCCAAGGAGACTTACTAGGCCTAAGATGGATGAGCAAGTGTATAGCTTCATTGGGTGTGTGAAGTGTGACACCCCTCAAATGCCTTATTGGATTGGTAATTGGGTCTTGGTGACCTGAGTCTGGTCTGCTATGTCTCTATCAGTTTTTCTCATTGTTCGCATTTCACTGAGAGGTTTTAACTTGTTTATTTTAGGGATCGGGTTCTTAAAAATATATATCTAGTGACGGGTTAACGTACCTATTTTGGGGAAACAGTGAAACCTATGGTGCAATGGGCCTGTTCTGAATATCCGGTTTATGCAAATTGCCATGCAATTCCTCATAAGATTGCTATTGTCTGATAATAAAAATGTATCATCAAAATGTGCTCCTTGTAGTATTATCTGCTCTGGAAATATAGTTCTAGTAATGTTTTGAATAGGTAGTGATTTTGTTTTTTTTACTCTAGCTCTGCCACTATTTACCCCACCCTCACTGACCGTGCTACCACTGGTGTGGCCCTTGGCTACAAACCACACTGTAAATTTGACTCCCGAAAGAAGGTTTGTAAGTACCCGTGATCTGAATCATATACTCATCATACATATTACAATGATTTTCAAGCACATTATTAAACTGCCATGCAAACCTATGGCAAAAGCACACTGGTTGGATGCACAAAATGGATGAGAGTCAGTGTCACATGGTCAAACAATAACACTGAGCAAGTAGGCGTGGGAACAAAGAACGCATGCAAGCCTATGGCAAAAGCACAGTGTCTGGATGCACAAAATGGCTGCCAGCTAGTGCCACATTGTGAAAAAACAATACTGAGCAAGGAGGTGCAGGGAACCAGCCATTTGGTGCATCCAGCCTATGGGAAATGCACCCAGGCTGGATGCACCAAATGGCTGCCAGCCTGTGCCACATGGTCAAACTTCAACACTGAGCAAGGAGGCATAGGGACCAAAGAAGGCAGTCTAGCCTATGGCAAAATCACACGGCCTGGATGCACAAAATTGCTGCCCGCCAGTGTCACATGGTCAAATAACAACACTGAGCAAGGAGGCATGGGGAACAAAGAATGCATGCAAGCCTATGGCAAAAACACACTGGCTGGATGCACAACATGGCTGCCAGCCAGTGCAAATGGTCAAACAACAACACTGAGCAAGGCTGCATGGTGACCAAAGACCACATGCAAACCTAAAGCAAAAGGACACTGGCTGGATGATGCAAAAAATGGCTGCCAGCCAGTGCCACATAATCAAACAATAACACTCAGGAAGACGGCATGGTGAACAAAGAACACATGCAAGCCTAAGGAAAAAATGCACAGGCTGTATGCACAAAATGGCAGCCAGCCACATGGTCAAACAACAACAACAAACATGGAGGCATGGGGAACGGTATACACCTGTTACAACGCAACTTTTACAACTACCTACCATTACAACGCAACTTTTACAACGCATACCATTACAACGCATTGCGCTGGGGGGCGCTCTAGGATAGGCAATAAGTTTAATTTACTATCCAACACCTTCCCTAGTGTCCACGGGGACTGGAGTTGGAATAGTAAATTATACTTACCACTATCCAGCACCTCTAAGCGCTATGCGTTGTAATGGTATGCGTTGTAATGGTCCCGTTGTAATGGTAGGTAGTTGTAATGGTATGCGTTATAACGTCATACATCCATGGGGAACAAATAGAACACATTCAGGCCTATGGACACAGACTCCACAAAATGCCCCCCAGCCACATGGCATGGACTACAAAGACAAATCAATGATAGCCCATGGCAAACACACACACACACTGGACACACATAGGAAGCATGGTAACAGTGAAAAAACTGTGCCATTATTCCTGCCATGCAAAAAACAAAAATTAACTGAGCTATAAACATTTTACAACAACACACATCCACCCAAGGCATCAACTATTAGCCCACGTATATACATTTGTACACAGGCATAGGTGAAATACCAAAACAAAATCACATTTTAAATGTAATCCAAGTCCATCCCAGCCCAGCTCTAAATTATATTTTAAAACAACTGTTTTCACAGAAACAGTTGTCTCATCCACCTAAAGCTAGCACTGTCCTGTACCTACAGGATGGCTCCTTGAATTTAACAAACATGGAGAAAATGTACTCAACTCTACAATATTGTTCCTTTACACAAGAAGAAAATTTACAGCCTGATTCATCAAGGTGAGTATTTGCTATTCCTTAATAGCGATTATTAAGGAATCGCTATTAAGGAATAGCAAAATGCTATTCACCATGAAATCGCTAAATAAATTGCGATTTCTAATTATTCCTTAATTGCGATTAGCAAATTGCTAATCGCAATTAATGAATATCTCCCCATTCATTCCTATGGGCCCAAAGGCCCATAGGAATGAATGGGAAGACATTTCAATGTGTGAATCGCAATTAGTGATTCGCATATTGAAATTGCGATTTCAAGGGTGCAGGGATGTCCAAAGGACACCCTGTAGCACCCCTGAATTGTATGCTACTTGGTGTTGAGCACACACATGTCCAAAGGACATGTGTGTGTGTGTAACATGAAACGTAGAAAAATGCATTTAAATGCATTTTTCTAAGTTTCCGCTATTTACCACGAGGTTTGACCTTGCGGTAAATAGCGGCACATTTTTGCGAATTCGCAATTTAAAAATGTTTCAAGAATAGCATTTAAGGAATCTCTAATAGAGATTCCTTAAATGCTATTCCTCGCAAATATGCGAATTCTTAAATAGCGATTTTTGCATTTGGGATGATGAATCCCAAATGCAAAAATACTGCTCGCAAAGGGCCAGATTCTCAGAATCTGGCCCTTTGCGACCGGATTTAACAATGATGAATCAGGCTGCTAGTTCCCAAAATATAACAAGGCTCCTACTGTAACTGCAGGCCACTCACCACAATAAAGTTCAAAAATGGAATAAAAGTACAAATAAATACTGGTGCTTGCCCTCTATCAAACAGACAACAACTTTTTACAGGAGGTTTTAAGCTTACTTGTAAAATCTCAAAAACAAAGTCCCTACCGTATTTTCCGGCGTATAAGACGACTTTTTAACCCCTTAAAATGTTTTCAAAAGTCGGGGGTCGTCTTATACGCCGGACACCAAATTTTCATGAGTGCAAGCAACGCTCTACCGACTATGAATTTGCCCCCACGAACCCTCCAATATGACCTCGGCTCTCACTCGCGCGTTCACACTCCCTGTGCCGTATGAGGACTTTATCCGAAGGTGTCTGCCCGCTTCACAATAGGACCGGTAATGATACGTACATGAAGACAAGTACACGTTTACTGCTACATTACCGTAATCAAAAATTGCACATGATTTGAAAATAGTGCACAGTTACTTACAGTCCCGTAGTGCTGGGAGAGGGTCTCACGGGGCATTTCGGTATTTTCTTCCTGCGTCTTGAGCCTAGAGACACAGCGGTGTATGCGCTGATCTGGCGCCATAATCCTCACGTTCATCGGAAGTAGAGGAGCGTCACTAGCGCACGTCATCTACTCAGTTCATGGACATGGAAAGGGGACTGCAGAAGGTTCCAGCCGGCAATACAGTACCTTGGAAGTGGGGGTCGTCTTATACGGCGAGTATAGGACGAAACCTACATTTCATCATGAAAAGTAGGGGGTCGTCTTATACGCCGGGTCGTCCTATACGCCGGAAAATACGGTAGATACAATGGTATATATGCAGCAGACAAGGAGAGTGATGCTTCCAGCTCCAAATCCAAATGGAAAGTGACCAGGAGAAGGACAAAGCACAGGAAGGAGCCTGCTGAACAGGAACAGGAACTTGGAGTCTCTGGGTCAATTCCGTCCTGTTGGAAAAAAAAGTTTAAAAAAAAGCTTCTCACAGAGAAAATAAACTCAACAGTCTGCTGGAGAAGAAAGTCAATCTGAAAAGTCTCTTTAGCTGCTTCTCGAGCAAGGTGCCCCAGAGGATGCGTTAACCACCGCAATCAGCACAACATTGGCACAGTTGCGGCCGGCAGACGTGCGAGTGAGCGCAAAGTCTTGCGGGAGCTCCCTAGCAGTGCAAGTGATCGTGAATTCATGCGTGCACTCGCTAGTGGCCAGAGTATTGTGGCACTCGAGAGTGATTCTTGCAAGTGGAGCAAAGTTGTATGCCCAGGCCTACTACTGAACTCTTAAGACCTTCTATTTATGTTTCTCCAGTATCTGCCTTGTGGCCTGGTTTATCAATCTGGAACAGCGAGTTTTGGAGCAGGTATCCTCTCTTGAGCAATCACCCCCTTGAGTCTTCCATAACCTCTTACAGGAAGAAAAGCTGAATCAAAAATCCATACAGGATAATTTTTTTATTATTAAGCCAGCCGATGAGGGAGGCACAATCATATTTACATTCCAGTGCACAAAGTTCCTACCCCTGAGCTGACAAACATCAGCAAGGACTTAGTGGAATATGCATTGGGAAGGCAGTATATCACCAAGAAGGAAAGAGATTTTTTTTGATTAACTGGGATCCTTGGGTTCTGGTCTTCTAGGTGCTGCCAAATATTCATAAACCCTAGCACCTCCCTCCAGGCAAACTCATTGTTGCCAGTAGCAAATAAATCTGTCCCCTGTTTGTGACATGTCAAAACATGGCTTGTTAAACTTGGTTTACCCTTATGTTGAGTGAGTCACAAACATTATCAAGCATCTCCAAGAAACATCTTAAGCTAATATATTGGGAGTATGTTGCAAAAACCTACCATAGAAATTCAAATTTAGGCCGACTGGCATCACCATTTTTTTTCTATCAAGTCCAATCCTGCTTTTGAAGACTTTTTAGATGTAATTCCACTTTATTTGGCAAAGGCACTATATTTAAAATATCGCTAGGAAATCCTTCAAATTAGAACAAATACTTCCAAATGGAAGGTGGGTGCTATGCCTGAGAATTAAATTTGCACTGTAGGTCATCCAGAAAACACTGCACACATTCAGTTTTTTGCGCAACTTATAACAACAAGCATTTGCAATGCAATAGGTCTCACATTTACGCAAGTTTGATCTATTGGCATTGTAATTGACAATGCCTTTTTTAAAGTTTTGGTTTTTTAAAACATACATAAACGGCATTGTCATTTACAATGCCAGTAGCTTAAACCCACGTAAATGCGAGACCTATTGCATTGCAAATGCTTGTTTGGGACGACATAAGGGCCGAGTTCTGCTGTAGCATGCGTTTCTAAAAACAACTAATGCCATTTAGCTTGTGCTCCTCACCTATCAAGGAGTGAACAGATATGCTACAGTGTCGCTCGAGGAGCTGAAGAAAAGGGTTCACTATTTAAAGGTGGGCTGGTTTGCTGTTAGACCATGCATGCTTGCAGTGATTCAACTATCTAAATCTACAACAGCAGAAAATTACAATCATTGACATCGCAAGATGTGATATTTCAGGCAACAACAGCTGTCATTTTCACAACCACGGTATAGAACTCACTAAGTAGTTTCAGGAAATGTACGATGGCGTTACGATTTCCTGCATGTAGGAATTCCATGGGTGAAAAACTGTAAGCTGCCACTTGAGGAATAAAAAAAACTGTGCCATCGCGCAGGCCCCCCTGAAGACCTAGATACAGGGCAAACAAACACCCCTGTAGAGTTTTAGAACAGACAAATGCCAGGGATTGAGCGTGAGGGTACTTACAGGGGGCACGCCTGCCTGTCTGACCCAAACCAGTAGAGCTGCAGCCCCTCCCTGCACTAGAATCCCCACTGAAAGCAATTGAAATAGCGAGTAACATTGCACACAGTCCTACACAAGGCCACTGCTGAACACAGAACATACCACATGCATGGGCTCACATAAGCCACGGGGTCCGGGAAAGATAACTCTAGAACCAGAAACAGATTTGAAAAGTGTAGTGCGGCCACTTCTCTCTCGTTCTCAAAAACAAGGCAAAACCAAACTGCAAATTATCTTCAACATCTGATCTGATGGTGGCAACACCATGGGATATGCACCTAAGGGTTCACCTGGACATGTGTACACAAAGAGTGTATAGACCAAGAGGCGGATGTCAGCCAGATCATCAGCTTCTATCCTTCTCACGTGTTCTCTCCATGTTCAAGGAGTCCATCTTAGTTGGTAAAGGCTGAATACTCCACTACATCCCTAAACTTGAAAGTACAATTGTGTCCGCTCAAGACCAAATAAGTAGATTAAATAAAAAACACTTTAATATTCAGTAATCTTCAGATTCAAATGTATACCATTTCTTAAAAACATTGCATCTGCGTAAACATGCTTGAAATCGTTATGAACAGTACAATGCTTGCCCAGTCCTTGTTAAACAGAAAAACTTAGAAAATAAAGTATTTGGTGTTTAAAATGTCAATTTATCACGAAAAGCTCTACCGAACAGCAGTTTCATGTGCAGAGGTGTCATGAAGATATCAGTTTGCCTCTTCCTAAGCACACCCTGCTTTCTCTCGCCTGTTTGAGGAGACGATTGCAAATGTGTTGCGCTACAAAATAAATAAATAAAGAGAGCGCAGTGTCCCTAAAGAGGGCGCTACAATCTGAAATAAAGTAAAAATAAATAAATATAAGGAAAGAGATGCTACTGGAGTGGCGTAGTAAACAAGCTGTCATCACGTTGGACGGCCCCAGTGGCACCTGAGGGAGATGTGGAAAGGAGGACGCGGCGCTGCCTGGGGTCTGTAAACAAGCTGTCGCCATCGTGAAAAAAATTAATGCCTACCGACTAATTAAGGAGACAGTGGAACGCCGCAAGAGAGAGATCCAGTCCAGATGGGCGTTTTGAGTAGGAGGCAAGGCAGTTTACAAAGTAGTGTCATTTTCAACCACACACCAGCGTTTAGCATAAAGGATGACGCCAGCAAATAGGAATGGCGGGCGGGGTTTCAACTCCATATCTAAAATGTCCTCAATTACAAAAAACCTTGCAGAGCGAGCAGCACAAGCGCGCTGCAACGCAGGACTGCGAGACCTAAAAATGGGAAAAAATGATTTTGCCTGCTCTGTAGGAATCTGGCTTTAGGAAATTTTAGGAGACCCTAAGAGTATTGGAAAGCAACTTAACACCTAATATAATTTTTTGTCTTAGTAGATATTTACTTGAAGTTGGATTTGAAAGTAAGTAGATAGGCCTGTTTGGTCCGGTCAAATATTTTAATGTCTTTTTAAATGGGTTTAAATATAAGTATACCAAATAGATTCTTTAATTAAGGCTTTAACATGATTTTTCTATAATTGCATCTCTAGAGGCTAAAGCGCATCTAACACTAAAAACTTCTAGTAGACATACAATTAGATTTTCTTATAAATATATAATTGCTAATTTTTTATTCAGTATGATCAGGATCAAGTGGGCTAAACATAGATGCAGATTACAAATGGAATAGATTTTTTGATTGTAACTCTTTTGTTTGTTCATGCTGATACATTTGACAATAGAAAATCACTGTACTGAACTTCACTTGGAAATGCTTGTCAGTTCCAAAAAGACTGTGTTCTTATAATAAAATAAAATATTTTTATGGATGTTTTAATCTGTAACTTTTATAGCCTTTGGCCTAAATAAAGTTTATACTACTACACACGTTTGTCGCAATTTCCTTAGGGAAAATTCAACCAGCATACCTCAAAGATACTTTACCTTTTACATCTTCTACAGGATTTGGAGTTCAATGTCACAAAACAGTCACTGGTCACATGGAACAGTAAGGGCCCGATTATGATGTTAGAAGGCCCACCACCGACAGGCCATCGGTAGCAGTCCACCCAACATCAAGGGCCACGGTCCAACAGCTGTATTATGATGCTGACAGTCAGAGAGCTATGGCCAGGGGAAAAGACTGTGCCTACACATGTACCATCATCGTGATTACAACGTCCATTCCCCTCTGACTCTTCATGGTGGTCTGACACCATGAAATGTGAGATGGAAATTGACTTTGGAGGGCCCTGGTAGGGCCCTCATACTCCAAGGGCCTCCGCTATGGGGCCTTGGGGCGTATGTTGTCCTCCCAAACACCCATGCACTCTGTGCCAGGCACCACATGGTGCCTGGCACACGGTGCAGGGATGTCTGTGAACAGGTCTTTTGTCATTGGGGCTTGTGCTGCGCCCCTTTTTCCAGGCGGCTGCACAAGCCTCAATGGTAAAAGGCATGTTTCCAACCGCCTACAAGGTGGCTAGATCATGCCTACCGCCTACGTGTTGGGCGATCTGGATCCTGAAATGATGTCGGTCGGAAACTTGTCCAACCACCATCGTAAGGGGGGCCTGAATCATTATACACAAATATTCCTCAGGATGCAACAATGGTGGCGGTTGCAGCTTGGCAGCTCGATTATGGTTTTACTAAGCCTGGCAATCTTTTGTGCTCCAGTGCATTGAACTGGAACTTACCAGGATTCTTTAAATATAAAGGTCAAATATACTTGCAGGTGTCCAGACCTTCTATGGTCGCAACATTTGCTACTAGCCTGACATGCATCTATGTTGGCATGTTTATATCAAATTTCATCTAACCTGACTCTAGTCCATATTACCTCAATAATAATATTTGGAAACAAAATATAGACAACGTGCTACATGTATAGTCTGGATCAGAGAAAGCGTCAGTAGTCTCAATAGCCTTAACCCACACCTTCATTTCACTTGGCATTATAGTGGTCAATCAATCACATATTTGGATCTAGATATTACTGTGAAATGCCCACACCTTCTGACATATGTCCACCAGAAACCTATGGACAAGAACTCAATACTACATTATTCCTTTTATCATCCAAAATACTTTAGTGTTAATTTATCTTTGGATTAGTTTTTAAGATATTGCAGAAACTGTTCTCAACACAGACATTCATTGCACAATCTATGATGTTGCAAAATTGACTCATGCAGAGAGCGTATCACCAATAAATCATCAGCAAAGCATGGAAGCAATCTTTGAACACTCCTTGTTTAGCTCTGCTTGAGACACATCCTAAGCAAAAATCTGAGTGTATAACAGTGATCATGGCCTATAACCCCCAGGCTTTTAAAATTTGCCAGATTAGAAGGAACAACTTGAAAACTATTACATAATGTCGCTAGCCCCAGATTTGCTTTTCAATGAGCTTCCAATCTCAGAGACAGGCTTGTGCATACCTGGATGGGAAACAACCCCACTCAGATCCTGTTCGGACTTCCTACTGTTAAGGTTAATTCACCTTACAGTGGATGCAGTGTCTCCAAACTTACATCGCCATCCCAACAGGGGATCTTGAGTCTGGCTGATTGTGGTATCAAAGCAGGATGAGTAATTGTAATTCCTGCTTCATGATCTGTAGCTGGAAATGTCCCTGTGGTTTGTTATACATAGTGCTTACCACTTAAATGGTGAAAATCCGGATGCTGGAAAACATCAGATGTCTTAAAGCTGGGAGATGTTCTATTAAACTGGTACAGCATTATAAGGGAAACTAGTCTTGGCCCAAAGGAATTTAAATAGATTGTTCTAGAACGTCTCAACCAAGGACTTGAAGGAGCAGAAGAGGCCCTGATTAGAATGGAGGATTGGTAGAACTTTTTCAAACAGACTGATCAACTCAGACTAAATGAAATCATGGAATGGCATAGGATATAAAACTAACCACTTCCCCAGTTGCTATCTTCCTCGTTCTCTGATTTGGGGACTCCTAACAATAGTATGGACAGTGTACAAGTGGATTTGCACTACAGCTGCTTTTTATCCTTTTCTTTCAAGTATGAGGATTGATGCTCCTCTAGGCTTATGGCTATTTTATAGAAGATACATTGTGATTACCCCTGTGCATCCAAGACCCTACATGTCCGTTTATTTCAGGGCTGCCTCTAAGCCCAGTATATTTTTCCTACCTTGTGACTTGTTATCTGTAACTCATCCTTTTCCTTTCTCTGTTGCATGAGTACATCTAATCTGGCCGTTCTGTCTTTTCTTTTTAAAAGGCACCTTGTATAAGGGTGGTGCATCTTCTAAATCGAAATATCTCACAGACTGCATATATAGTAGCAGCCATCTTGAAAGGTACATTCTCTCAGGGTGGGGACTTAAGTGCCTTTTAGTCTAGTGTTTAGGCTGTTTTCCCATTTCTTTCACAATGGCCCACAATTTTTTGTATTAGTCACTTAGTTGTTTTTCACGTGGTGCACAATTATAGATAAATAGCTCATTTGTCTTCCCTTGAGAGTAGCAAGGGGGAAGCACATTTAATGGTTAATGGTTTTGCGCATAGCAGTGCGCATTTATATTTTTACCAACGTCCGCGTTCCTTGAGTTCTAGTTTTTCTGTTCCTGGGCACTCTTAAAGTAAGAAGTAGTGGATGAAATCTTTGTACTCTCATCTTATGCTAATTTTTTGAACGTTTTACTCCTGCACAATCAGTATGGCTCATCAAATGAGCAATGCTTTTTTTGTTTCTTGTTTCTTGAATGGACCGATATACATGTATGACTAATGATTAAACTCTGTACTGGGCTCCTTATTTCTAAGGATTAAGGGATGTTTTAGATCTTGGTGGGTGGGTTACTCAGTCATAACATTGGTTGATATCTTGTCTGTGGAAATATAAATCCCATTTTAAACTGTAGAATTTATATTGCGGCGGATTGGAAACCTGTCACCGTTATGATGGAGTAGCCCATCCACCAAGGTATAAATCAGGCTTAAAGGGCCAGATGTAGGTGGCCCAATACCGGTCGGTAACGGATGAAATTACGGAATTTCGGCCGTTACCGACCGGTATTGGGCATTTGGGATGTAGGTGGCCTAAATTGCAAATTCGGTAATTTACTGATTCGGTATTTTAAGGAATCGGTAAATTACTGATTCCTTAAAATACCGAATCAGTAAATTACCGAATTTGCAACGTAGGGAGCACTCAAATGAGTGTTTTTCCCATTTTAGGATTCGTTATTTACCACCAACTATAAGTTGGTGGTAAATAAGGAATACCTTTGTAACTGCAAATCTGTGCATTTTCAACTGTGCCATGTGGCAGACATACATGCCCTTAGGGCATGTATGTGTGCCACATCTGCACACAAGCATGATTCAGGGGTGCAACAGGGTGTCAAAGTGACATCCTGGCACCCTTGAATGTTTCCCACATTTTACCGAATCGGTATTTACCGATTCGGCAATTGCCATTCATTCCTATGGGCCCCACCGATTAGGTAATTTTTACCGAAAATGTATCTACATCCCATTTACCTAGTCTTAAATACTGAATCAGTAAAATTCGGTATTTAAGAATAGGTAAATTGGGATTACCTACATCTGGCCCTTGGTGTTCAGCAGTATTTAGATGACAATATGGATGGTTAACACTGAGAAAGTGTACCCTACAGATGGGCTCCCCATGAGAGCTCCTCTGTAGTGATGTGGTTTTGTCTTTTGACTATAAGACTCAAGAGTTTTTACTTCTCCTTGCAATAGGTATTTTTTCTTTTTTAGGTAATAATAATTTATTGTTTGGGTAATAAAAACCTTTACAATTTACTTTAAAAAAAGAAAAACAGTGAGTAGCAGCATGATTGATGATTAAAAATAGAAAAGGCGTATCCTAAAACATTCATGCAATATATAGAAGTAGTTAGTGCAGTAATCAATAAATAGTGTCAGCTGCCATGAATTGAAAAATACTCTTTAACATTCTTTGTACAGGGAGCTTTCCTAGGAATTTACTGATACTGTCACTTAAAGTGCCTAAAAAGAGAGTTAAAAAAAGGGAGTAAGGATCATTAAGACTAGAAAAAGTCAATATTGGGTCTCTGGTAGGGGACAACAAGGCAATATTCGGATGGGTTAAAAAAACTGCAGCTGAATTGTTATACAGGTGACTGTGCAAACATTCAATTGGTTTAAAAACAGCAGCAGTGAAATGGTGCTGATGGATGTTGTACTCCTACGTCTATCTTCTCGACGGAGATTAAAGTGGATAATTGATGATCCTTTGAAAATGAGACTTTAGGAGTCTTTTGATCATGGTGATAGGGATTACTGGTCACTTGATGCAAGAATTTTCTCCCCTGCCCCTCCCATAAACTGTACAAAGCGACACATCAACTGTACATTGCCGCATCCAAGGCATGCCTTCACTGCTTGTCGGCAGGTTCCTATCCCCCTGCTTAGGAAAATGGGCTTCCGCAGCTACCACCGTTCAGCTTGAAGTGCTCAGCAGATGCACAGTAAGTGCACTACAACCTCATCAGCTTCCCCGCAGATGGCATGTGGTCTGAGCCGGAGATCGTTTCCAGGGGAGAAGATGTGACAGGGATGGTAAAATGCCTATTCGATAACAAAGGTATTTTTCTTCCTTTCTCCTGTTGAATCCCATGCCTAGATAAGGTTGCAGAGAGGACTTAACATAGCTGTGCACAATTAACCATCCATGAGTCCTTTCTGTGAGTGCCGCCTTATCTTCTATTAGCGATAGTCTTTTCACAGACTTGTTTACTAGTTGTTTGAAGCATTGATGGTCACATTGTGACACCAAGAGTTTGTCAAGGCCCAAACGATCGATTGATGCTAATAGGTAGTTTGCAGCTAGAGTCCTTCTTTAAATGGATTTAATTCCATAGATGGTAGTTCAGTGTTCTTTCTTCAGCTTTTTTGATCTTGGGCCAGCACTGGACACGCTCCTTTGCGGGCAATTTCTTGGTACTGCAGGCCAAATTCCAGCCTTATATGGGCTGGCGAGACATACTTGGGTACATTAAAAATCATCCTGGCCGCACTTGGGACAGTTCTGTCTAAAATGGTAAGGATGGACAGAATTTGCGTAATCGCGTTACGCAAATTTGTAAAAAATATCTGGGAAAATGCAGAAATTCCGCAAAAACGTGGAATTGCTTGTTCACAATGCTTTTTTCCTGTTCATAATTTTGCGAAGTCGCAGAACGCAGAATTTTGGGCAATTTTGCGTTCTCTGTGGAAAGCAAAATTACCCAAATTCCGCGAGCAGAACGGAATTTACCCTCCAGGCCTATAAAATGACCGCATCGCATCCCCACAGGCAATCACTCCCATAAGTTATAGCTGTAATGAGCTTTGCTTGCCGAACTTCTAACAGTGGGATAAGGCTTGGGCCCGCAGTTTTGTGTTTAATAGCTTATTTCTAGTGTTGCATCGGCCAATCGCCAGCAATGATTAGAAGATGTTATGATGTTCTGTATCTCTTTAATTACATTGACATTGATGGAACTACAATATGTCATTGTTAGAATATTAGAAGGTTATATGAGTCATTCACTGTGTCATCCACTGAGCTCATGGTGTTCTAGTGGAGCTTTGAAGATAAACTAATGCAGTTACTGTTGATGCTTGCATCCTATTGGATGGCATCCTCATTAAGGAATAAACTGAAGAATGTTCATCATAAGTGAGTCCTGATTTCATTATCCAGAACACTTCACTGGCGTACTCGGCAAGATCTGCCTTTGAGGATCCTAACTCAGAAGATTGTTGAGAGACATTTTATGAATCCTACTTAAAGAAATTGAAAGATGCAAGTTTCTCTTTCATCAAAGTGACTTGTTACAACTACAATATTCAAGTCATCAGAGGTGCCTTTATAATTTTTTAAGTTGGATTGAAGAACTCTGGATGTTGGCATTAAGATGTTTTATTAAACATGGAGAATATGCCTTGATAGCACCTGCGGCCGTTTATATTAGTTATGAGTGTGCCCTGATAGCACCTGCGGCTGTCTATACTTAATTGTGATCTGTTTGCACCAGTGGGAGTTTTTTAACTTTGCAACAGTTTTTTTTTTTACAAAATCCTGGCTCAATTCGACGCAAATGCATAATTAGGCTTCTAATACAACCTGATGTTCAGTTTTAGGCTGCCTATATGTCTATTTCTCTGTTAAATTAAGGGGGGATAGCAGCGCATCAAATACATGTTAAAAGTATTTCGCATTTTATCACTCCCACAGATGCCAAAGTGGATGTAAAATGTTGTTTTGCTGTACATGCAGCTTGTTATTTGAAGTGTCTCGATAAGCAATTCTTTGGAGCATCGGTTTCATCAATTTGCATTGAGCAGTACCGAAATTAAAAATAAACAACAACCGTCTTACTGTTTTTGCCGGCAGCATTGTTCAAGATGGGGTGAACATTCCACCATTTCAGTGTTACAGCGAGCACCCGGTCATTACTTGTTATGCCGCTCTGTGAATTGTAAGACACACGATTACTCACAGACGACAAGGGCCATTTTGGTTTCCGTAGTAACCAAATAAACAAGTTCTCGGGAATCACGCTGATGCGCACAGCTCAAACTGTAATGATTAACAGTCATTAAAGTACAAGACACCTTTACTCTGATGCGCTCACCAGTGTACTTAATAAATAGCGCTTAGCTTATATTTACACATTTCAAAATAGGCTGACATTCAAGTAGACCAAAGAAACCGGATGCTGATGCGCTCAGCAGTGCCCTAATTAAATAGTGCTCAGCTTGTGATTATTATTATAAACCATTTTATAGCGCGCTCTGCTACTGGGGAGTATCCTGGCGCGGGAGAAAGAAAAAAACAGAAAGCAGACCCTCACAAAAATAAGGCACTCTTAAATAGCACTGTTAAACAGATATGTCTTCAGATGTTTTTTGAATGCGGCTACAGTGGGTGTGGAGCGCAGGTGAAAAGGAAGAGCATTCCAGGCGCGAGCCACGACCACCGCAATCGACTGACCACCAAGTCTGGCACGTTTGAAACGGGGGAGGGATAGTTGAAACATAGTGGAGGATCTCAGAGTACGTGCGGGAACGTAACTGATGAATCTTTTTCTCAAGTACTGGGGGCCTTGATCATGAATAGCACGAAACGCCAGAACCAGTGACTTAAACCGGATGCGCTGTGCAACCGGGAGCCAATGAAGTGTGCGCATCTCCACACGAACGCTCTTCCATCTAGGAATGTTAAATAAAAGACGGACTGTCGCGTTCTGGATGATTTGCAGGCGTTTGACCAGGTAAGAGGGGATTCCACTGAACAATGCATTAGCATAGTCCAACCTGGACAGTATAAGCGCTCGGCGCAACAGACTCCTTTGCTTCTCTAGGAAGCAAGGGAAAGAATTTGCGAAGCATTTTTAGGGTCGCAAAACAGGTGCCAGTAAGTTTTTTAATATGATGTTTAAATCTTAAGTCCTCATCAAACCAGATGCCCAGGTTTTTGGCAGGTCTCCCCATCTCTTTCGGGCCTGGGATGTCAGAAGGCCAAAGAGTGCTCATGAACGAGGGGGGAAAGGAGCCATAAAAAAGAACCTCAGATTTGTCCTCGTTGCACTTCAACTGGGCCTTCGTCAACCAGCGAAATACCGAGGACAAACATAGATGAATTATAGAGGTATCCAGGTTATCATCAGGCCAGGTGAACAGCAGTTGGGTATCGTCTGCGTACCCAATAATCTTAGCCCCGAACTGTTCAGCTAGATAAACCAAAGGTGTAATATAGGCATTGAACAGAAGGGGGCTGAGAGTGGAACCCTGCGGGACACCAGTAAGCAGAGGTTCAGGCTCGGAGGCGTAGGGAGGCAGCCAGACCTGCTGGGTCCTGTCAGACAAGAAGGAGGACAGCCAGTCTAACACCACCCCTCCAATACCTATATCCGCCAGCCGCCAGCCGGCTAAGAAGGAGCTCATGGGGGACGGTATCGAACGCGGCAGAGAGGTCCAAAAGAATAAGGACCGCTCTGCCGCCCCCGTCTAAGCAGTCCCGAATGGCCTCGCTCATCTCCAAGAGGGCTGTCTCGGTGCTGTTTACTCTTACACTGTTTAGGATCAGAAGATCAAGATGTGTTTGATCATTTACCAGACTTATCAAGTGAGGAAGCAAATGACCTTAATGACTATGAAATATGTATTAAGAAATTAGATAACCATTACCAGCCAAAAGTTAGCACTATTTTAGAACAGTACAAATTTGCTAAGAGAATGCAAGGTGAGGAAGAAACTGTGGAAAGTTACACAACCTATTTTAGAGTTGATAATTAACAGATGAGCGAATAGGAGATCAATTCATATGGCCGGGATACCCGTCACCCCCTCCCAACACAATCCCCAAGGATGGGAAGACGGACACAGTTCTTGACTTTTGGAAGGCGGGAGGGAGTTACCCTCCCGGCCGTATTTATTAAAATATGAAACAAAATTAAAACATTAAAATAACAGTTTCATATCATGTACCTCTGTGCCAACTTCCAATTTCCCTTGTCTTAACAGGGGCCCCATATTTACTCGACGCCATCTTAGTGGTCATCCGAGGACTCGTGTGAGGTGTCTAGAAGGTAGCGTAGACCCCCCTCCCACCCCACACTGCTTACCACATCCGCCGTCGCGGATGTCCTGGCCCCGGGAAATTCCCAGGAGGGGCCCGTAGCCCCTCCTCCCCTGGGAGGGGCCTATGACCGCCTTCCCTTTCGGCGGCCCCATCCTTAGAGGGGTACCGCCTCCCTGTGTGAGGGGCCAATGGCCGCCTCCCCCCGGGCGCTCCCATCCATAATGGGTGGCGCCCCACCTCTAGGGATCTTCCAATTACTGCTCACCGATCATGACCTTACCACCCGACCAAAATAAATACGACATTTTGAACCTAATGAGGACGGAATAAACGGTTAGACTGGATATTACACAATAACCTTTATTTACACAAGTAACACATCATTCAACTAGGCTGTGATACTTCGCCTAAGAACATGCTAAATAGCAACCATTTTATTTTCCTCAAAAAAGACAATCCAGACTTTATTAAAACAACCTGTAAAAGAGATAATATCACCGTTAATCGACTTTATTGCAGTACTAATCGTTGCCATAAGGGGCTGGTGGGTGGGTCAAAATTGGCTCCTTGTTCCGTCTCGGGCTCACGTGCAACGAGGAGGTGCAGCTTCCAAGCACAGGAACAAGAGGATGCTTCCTTAGATTGTTGCTCTTTTATTCTTTCTCGGAAGGGCGTGTACCCTCCTCCGATCCGCCTACGGGGCGTGGCCAACGGTGTAGGTGTCTAGGACAACCCCACTTGGGCGGGAGAAGGCGCGCCCCGGCTACGCCGCTTCGGGCATACCAGCCGAGACACGCCTCCCGCCCAAAATGGTTTCCCGGGGGGGTCAGGGCACCCTACCATACGTTCGGGGGGACCGAGTGGTCGCCCCTTTCCATATGGCTGGGATACCCGTCACCCCCTCCCAACACAATCCCCAAGGATGGGAAGACGGACACAGTTCTTGACTTTTGGAAGGCGGGAGGGAGTTACCCTCCCGGCCGTATTTATTGAAATATGAAACAAAATTAAAACATTAAAATAACAGTTTCATATCATGTACAATTTCATTTTCACATTACGATGTTTATTGGCTAACCTTAACACAGTTCTAATACAAAGGTTCTCCTAGCCGATTCTAAACATCCTGCAAATGCATATACTCAAAATTAAATTGTACATCCTAACATTACGGGCCAACGGCAAGGTCGTAACCGGTGTCAGATCCCTAATACCAGAACTCCCCCCCTTACTTGTGAGGGGCGGGCACACAGAAGACTGTACCTCTGTGCCAACTTCCAATTTCCCTTGTCTTAACGGGGGCCCCATATTTACTCGACGCCATCTTAGTGGTCATCCGAGGACTCGTGTGAGGTGTCTAGAAGGTAGCGTAGACCCCCCTCCCACCCCACACTGCTTACCACATCCGCCATCGCGGATGTCCTGGCCCCGGGAAATTCCCAGGAGGGGCCCATAGTCCCTCCTCCCCTGGAAGGGGCCTATGACCACCTTCCCTTTCGGGGGCCCCATCCTTAGAGGGGTACCGCCTCCCCGTGTGAGGGGCGAATGGCCGCCTCCCCCGGGGCGCTCCCATCCATAATGGGTGGCGCCCCACCTCTAGGGATCTTCCAATTACTGCTCACCGATCATGACCTTACCGCCACAGGCCGGATAGTTGACCGGCTATCCGGACCCCCCACAAACTCCTACTAAAGGTCATGGCTACACAAACTCTTTAACCAAGCTAAGAAGTCTCCTATGAGTAAGACATTTCCCTCCCGGGACAAATGGACCCCATCCGCCAAATACATATGGTCCCCCCTGATACACCCTTGTGGGATACACTGCAATTTACCTGTACGGAAAAACCTACTCAACTTGTTATTAACCTTCTTTACTGACCGGTTCAAAGCTGGCACAGCGAGGGCCCCCCGCCACACCTTTCTAGGAATCATGTGTGACCATGCAATCGTGCACCCCGGAACCCTTCTCGCCAACCAACTCACTGTGGATAAAATTAACTCGAGAAGTACTCGTCGACCAATGGTTACCAAATCATTGCCCCCAAGATGTACTATGATTACAGACGGCGGTGACCTCGTCCGCCCTAGCAGTCCCTCCATAAATTTTGAAACTGGTCAATACAGAGTCCGCCCCTTCCGTGGAAGGTCACCCTGCACCCGTATTCCCCAGCCACGTGAATCATGTCACCTGCTTTGAATACGTCCGCGGCTCGCCTCACGTATGAGTGGCCAACGACCCACACCACTCTTCCCTCAGCCGGTGATCTTTGACCGCTGGTCCCCAGGTGTCGGGTCAACTGCACAGTCCGCCCCGCAAAGCCTGCTCGCGAAACTGTAAACCAAACAGAAAACAAGAAGCGTGAGTGCATGACATTAGCTTCACAACATGTGCAACCGCACATACCTTTTATAACAATTCGAGGACCAACGCCCCAACTGTTTCACCTTTTCAACACTCAGACCCCTGGCTGTAGCCTCTGTAGCAGCCCCTATCTGGAAGGAATGGGTCCCAAAATCGCTCGGGTTCAAGCCCGCTGCCGCGATTGCCATTGTTAACACCCGCTGGAACTGAAACCTAGTCAGTGGGGTGGCGTCGGTGTGCCTCAGCAAGCTTCCCCCCCATGATGCCGCCCTCTGCGCTAAATACTCCTCCACGCATTTTACCGGGCACATGGGAGACCCTGGAATCCGCTGGACTACCACACAGTCCCCGATCGCTCCCTGATCGGTCTTGGACCTGGCTATTGAGACTACCATCGTCTCACCCTTAATTTGAATGTGTTCTCGACACAGACCTCCCCCCGTATCCTGCTTATTCCTCGCTACCAGTTCGCTTACCCGCATAGCCCCATGGAATGCTAATGCAAAAGCGGCTCGGAACAGCACTGTCTCTGATTGAGATGAACATGTCGCAGGGAGTACGGACATTAACAGGGACAACCTTTCTAGACCTATCGGGTGCCTCTCATCCACTCTACGACCCTCAAGGCGTTGCCACCCACGCAGAGCCTTCCTTACGAGAAAGGACGATGTGGGGTCCTGGATGCCATGAGCCTGCGCCATGAAGGCAATGGCGGCCCTGTGCCTATTGGCTGTTGCCAGTGATCGGCCTGCCTGATGTAGTGATACCAGAAATTTCAGGACATACTCCTCCTGCCCCCAATGCTCCCCCCTAGCTGAACCCAAAAATTCCCAATAGGAAGGGAACGCCCCTTCATATGCCTTCCTTGTCCTGGGTGCTAGACTCTCTCCCACGAGGTTTTGTAATCCGGGGCACCGAGAGACCAGAGAGCTTCGGGAAATGGTGCCGCCACCAAGTCCGCTGAGGGCAGAAAACCCCGGAAGGCCTGCATGTGGGAACGAGAGAGTGCATCAGCCGCCTGGTTCAGTACCCCAGGCACGTGTCTTGCCCTAAAGTGGACGTTTAGTCTCATACATAGGAGAAGTGTGGCTCAGGGGTTAGAGGCGGCAGACCCGGAAGCTGAGATCGGCCCTGGACCAGGGTTCAATTCCCCGCCTCGGCGGGTCTTGGGCTAAAAATTCCACGGTCTCGATAATTCTCGCTCTGGTGCCTTCTCGACTCACGGGTTCACGCTCTGCGACTCTGGGCAATAGCTTGCTTAATCTCTACAACGGCCCCTCGCGGCGGGATGCCTGGCTTTCACCTTGTGGATACCCTGCCGGGGCCTCTCACAGGGGAATACCAGGACGGGTTCCCTAGGCAAGCGCCAGGATGCCCTTTGTGGTGACAGGTCGCGCTATATAAGTATACCTACATTTACATTTACATTTACATAGCAGGACAATTTCTTTCAGCAATCTCAAAATCCATTTGCAGCGTGCTGCCTGATTATTGATACATTCAACAAGGGTCATATTATCAGACCAGAACACCACAGTGCGATCACGAAACCCTTCTGGCCATGTTTTCAAGGCCACCAGAATGGGGAACAGCTCAAGAAACCCAATGTTACCTGTGAGCCCACTATCGTGCCACCACGCCGGCCATGTTCGTGCCGACCATTGATTACCAAAGATGGCGCCAAAGCCCACACTCCCTGCCGAGTCGGTCCACAACCCCCGCTCCTCGGAGGAAGCTGGCGGTTTGTTCCACACGACGCGACCGTTGAAATCCGCCAGAAATGCCAGCCATATGCACATATCCTGGCGAACCTCTGCTGACAGTCGTGTGCGGTGGTGCCCTTCCTTGAGGCCAACCATGGCTTGTGCGATAGAGCGGGAAAAGGGGCGAGCCATCGGTATCACTCTAAGGGCAAAGTTAAGCTGACCCACAGCTTGTTGCAACTGATGGAGAGTTACTTTTTTCTCGCCGAGGCACATTTCAAGTGAGGCCTTAAATTTCATTACCTTCTCCTTGGGCAAACGGAAGCACCCCTCTACAGAATTGAGCTCAATTCCCAGAAACTCGAGTGAAGTAGATGGCCCTACCGTCTTGCCTGGTGCCAGTGGCACGCCAAATCGTTTCATGAGATTACAGAATTCCCTCAAAGCCTGTGCACATTCCGTGTCCCCAGCTGTCCCCAGAAACAGAAAATCATCAAGGTAATGCATAACCTGCGTAAAGCCCGTGGTTCTGGTGAACGCCCATTGCAAAAAAGTACTGAACTTCTCAAAATACGCACAAGAGATGGAGCAACCCATCGGCATACATTTATCCATGTAGTAGCGTCCTTGAAACACAAAACCTAAGAGACGCTGATCGTGTGGGTGTACCGGGAGCAACCGGAATGCTGACTCGATATCTGATTTAGCCATCAGCGCTCCGGGCCCCAGGCGATTCAACATGGCGACAGCCTCATCAAAGGATGCATACCGCACCGAACAAACTCCCGGGTCAATCGCATCGTTCACCGAAAGACCCCTAGGAGCGGACAAATTATGGATTAACCTGAACTCACCCGGGTCCTTCTTGGGGACTACTCCCAACGGTGAACAAACAAAGTTATCAACCGGCGGGTTTCCATATGGACCCGTAACCCGACCTCGGGCCACCTCCTTTGCAATCTTTGCCTGTACCACCGCCGTATTTTGCTGAACCGATAGTTGGTTCTTACACTGTGCTTCCCCCCGAAAATCCCCCGCCGGGATGCGGAAACCATATGAGAAACCGTCTCGCAACACCCCGGCGGAGACATGATCAGGGTATTCGTTCAGCCAAGGGATCATTGCCATGATATCAACGGGAGTAGGTAACGGTGCCCCTCGGTCGATATTAGACCTGTCTGGCCCCTCCTCTACCTCCTGTATCACCATTCTTGGCTCTGAACGAACTCTCGGGTGTGAAGACTGTCCGCACCCTGCACACTCATGCCTGAACTTGCATGTCCCTTGTGGCCTAGTGCACTTGCCCCTGTTAAAGCTCCAACAGACCCCTTTTCTACCCGAGTTCCCGTTATTCTTTGTGTGCTGATCACTGTTGGCGCCCGCCCAAAAGGGCGCCGCCACATAATGGCGGGAAGGCTCCGCCCCATTCCCGCCGAAAGAAGACGACTTCGTCGTGTTCGGCATAACCTGCTTCTGCCAGGAAATGGAGTCAAAACAATCCCACGTCAGGGATGAGTCGTGCTCCTTGGCCTTACGTAATTTGTTATCATAACCCATCCATTGATTGCCTTCATACGTTTCATAAAATTCCATTATACGTGTCTGGTAACAAGCTAATTCCGACAATACTTCAGGCCTACGTTCCCCCATGATTCCAGTGAACATTCCAAACGCTCTGGCCCAATTAGCGATCGTTTCATCTACTCTGAAACCCGCCATTTTTGCACGCCATACACTCGGATGCAACAACTCCTTCTGATTTTTAACGTGCTCTATCTCATAGTGATCGGTCAACAGCGAAAACATGTTCACATATTTATCCGCCCAAATCCTTTCTTTCACATCCATCGGGATATGTTGTACCACCTTTTCCCTCCTTGAGGGTAACGATCCCTCCCCCGCCATTGGCAACGGCTGCTTACCCGAACCAGTAGCTGGATCTGTTGTTGCTGCTGTTCCAACGCTCGACGCCGGTTGTTCCGAGGGATTCTGCGGGGAAACAAGAGGACAAGGTGCCTTCGCAGCATCTCTCGATTGCCGCAACTGCTTCATTATTAACCTGGCCTCCTCGGCCGTGTCTCCCGGTGCCGCAGCACCCTCGTTGCTCTTGCCTAACCACGCCGCCAACTGGGCGGCCAGCTCGGGAGGCATATCCCCCTCGTTAACGGGTGTAACTACCACAGGGAGCGGCTGTCCCGCGTTCGGGATCGGAACTGGGGCCTCCACTGGACTGACCAGGCTCGCCGGAGGTGACTTGGGAACCGGGGCCTCCCCCCCTGCCGCCCTATTCCTGGCCCTTTTACCTCTCCCGGCAGGGACTACTCCCGGCAATGCTGGCCCGATGACTTTCTTCGGTCTACCCGTACCATTCATTGCCGCCATCTACTTCTTCATGTTCGCCATGTCTTTCACCAACATGCGAAGCATTTGTTCGGTCCCAACCTTCTTTCCGACCCTCTTGCCAGGCATCGTTCACGGATATTTGACTCGAGGTCCTGGATCCAAAGCTTTGGAATCACTGAAAGGAGAAACACAAAAATTACAAGTTCTCAAAATTGGCTCCTTGTTCCGTCTCGGGCTCAAGTGCAACGAGGAGGTGCAGCTTCCAAGCACAGGAACAAGAGGATGCTTCCTTAGATTGTTGCTCTTTTATTCTTCCTCGGGAGGGCGTGTACCCTCCTCCGATCCGCCTACGGGGCGTGGCCAACGGTGTAGGTGTCTAGGACAACCCCTCTTGGGCGGGAAAAGGCGCTCCCCGGCTACGCCGCTTCGGGCATACCAGCCGAGACACGCCTCCCACCCAAAATGGTTTCCCGGGGGGGTCAGGGCACCCTACCATACGTTCGGGGGGACCGAGTGGTCGCCCCTTTCCATTTTCGGCTGCAACATGGAGAAAGTCTGTGAAGAGTTGTGGCTGCATGATGAGCCCACCTTGGATAAGGTTCTAAGTGTAGCCAAGAGGATGGAACATTCCATAAAATGTGTTGCGGTATTGAAGAAGGACTCAATAAAGAGTGTAAAGTGCAAGAAGTTAAAAGAAAAAGTAAGACAAATGTATTGTTTAAAGAAAAGAATTTAAAAGGTAATGCATTTAATAATAAGTCCAATGAAAGATGGGGAGATTATTAATGTTTCATATGTGGCAGAAATGGGCATTTAGCTAACAATAAGAAGTGTCCTGCTTTAAATCAAACATGTCTTAAATGTAAGAAGAAAGGTAATTTGACCTCTTTAAGCAAGAGTAAACCAATTTCTAAAGTTATGGTAGTTAAGGTATATGGGGATGAAAATTACGGATCATATACTGAAGATTATGAGTGTGGTCAAATCATTGCACAAATGGTAAGTAGCAATAAGAGGAAAAATTCTCCTTGTGATGAAATTTTGGTTGAAGGTGCTAGCACAAAGGTCCAATTTGACTCAGGTGCAAAAATTACCATTGTATCTAATACACTTTCACAGAGAAATTAAAAGGTAAAGTTAAACTTTTGAAACCTGACATAAGACCATTAGCGTACGGTGGAGAACCTATTGATCTTCATTGATACTTGATAGGACTTATAGAGTACAAAGATAGGTTTGCCTATGGAAAGATTTATGTTTTTGAGAAAGGAGACAGCATTATAAACTGGATACATGAAGGTGATTTTTTTTTTTTTAATTTGTTTTTATTGCAGAATTAGAAACCACAGAATACAATGGCTCAACCAGTCCACTCGTAATGTCCCCCCGTTCAATCAATAAGACGTATACCATACACAGCCATTCAGCCCGCATCCCGGAGGCCGGGCGGCATAGTACCTTAAATAACAGGAAGGCATCACGGTGAGTGTCCCTTAGGGACCATGGTCGAAAGAGCGTTTTTCGTATCTGCATTTTACCCCCCCACCCGCAACAAATAACAGCGTCAGCCATCCCACATGTGCAGGTCAATGCTATTAACCGCTTCCAGACCCGTCCCGCGCTCTGTGGGGCCTAGCACACCTGACCCGCTCCCCTCTGCCACCTCCCGCTCATTGCCTATGCCCCACTGGCCCTTCTGAGCTCAGAGTCATCATCGCGGTCAACCAACCCCCTGGCTTCCGCCCCCCCCCCGAACTCCCACTAACAACCCCCCAATGTCCCCTCCCCGGCAACTGCTAATGGTGTGTGTCCTGTACATAAGTGTAGTATGGATCCCCGCTACAGTGTCAATGACATCTCTGAGTCAGAATGCCTCGCGTTGTCCACAGGTCCCATCCACTCAATCCTCGTCTTCCACTAACGAGTCACGCAAGGCTTGCACCACCAATTCCCACGCACGCGCTGCATCCAAGGCCTTCTCATTACCAAGCTTGACAGCCTGCTTCATTCTGAGCACACTCTCACAATCAGACCACCGCAACAATTCATTCTTCCACCTCCTCACTGACGGCCCGCCCCTGGACTTCCAATGCCATGAGATCTCTCTTTGTGCCAGTATCAAACCCAGGTCAATAAATTTGCTCGTCACCTTAGTGTGTTTGGTGTGCGGGAACCAGAGCAACAGACACGCCGCCATGTCGAAGTCTACTTCCCTGTCGGTCACATCGTTTAGGAGGTCCCCCACCTCTGCCCAATAGGCCTCCAAATGTGAACAACCCCAAAACAAATGATCCATGTCCGCCTCCGGAGACGAACATCTCGGGCACCGTGCGTCCTGCACCTGGAAGTACCGCCGTATTTTTTCCGGGGTCAGATAGGCCCTATGTAGCACAAAGAAATGCACTTGTTGGAAACGCGCATTCCTCGTGCCTTTCCATGTGCGCCGTAAAATATGGCTCCATACCGTGTCCGGAATAGGCCTGCCCACACTCTCCTCCCATTTAACTTTGAGCCCCTGGAGCGGTTCCAGTCCCTCGTGCAACATCCTGTTATGGAGGCAGGTCACAGCCTTAAAGGTGCCCGCTGCTATCACCACGTATTGGCACGCCATTGTGGTGTCCGGTTCTATGAGCCCTCCCTTCCAGTGCTTCTGTATAGCCGCTACCACCGCCGCATGCAGGAGAAAGCCCCCATCAGACAGCCCGAACTGTTCCTGAAGGACTCCGAAGGGCACCAAAGTCCCATCGACATATGGGTCTCCCACCACCTGAAGCCCCCGCCTCCTCCCATTCCAACAAAGGGGACCAATCGCCCCGTGTGGAAGGCCGTCAGCATGCCAATCGGTATTTCCGGCGCGTAAGGCCGAGTTGCCCTCGCCCTCCTAAGACTCCTCTGCCAGCACAGCCTGAGCGTCCGTTCCTCCATTGTGAGGCCCCGCAGCTCCAGCCTCTGCTGCATAACGATATAGGACAGCACATGGCGCTGTATCCCCAACTCCCGATCACACTCCGGTCCCCTAAACACCCGGGCCACATGTTGCGTGAGAACCTGGAGTTGCGCCGCCAAGTAATACAGTTCAAAATCAGGAACAGCCATCCCCCCCTCAGTCTTGGGGCGTAGCAACGTGCTCAGAGCCACTCTACGGCGGCCATGTCCCCACAGGAAACAAATTATCATCGTCCTCAGGTCCTTAAAGATCCTCTGAGGAATCCAAATGGGAAGCGTCCGGAAGTAGTACAGGAGTCGGGGGAGCGCCACCATTTTCAAAAGAGCAATTCTTCCCAGAACCGTCAGCGGGAGGTTCGACCAAAAGGACATGCTGCCCCTCAGCGCCCGCACGCACCGACTAATATTGCCTTCTAATAGGTCCGTGGCCACATGGTAGATACGGACTCCCAGATAAGTGAAACAAGATGGCTCCCAGACCACCCCCAAGTCACGAGCAGGGCAGGGCGACTCCGCTCTCAGCGGGAACACACAGGTCTTCGCCCAGTTAACCTTAAGGCCCGACAACTGGCCAAACTCCGACAACAGGTCCATCGCTCCTTCCAGGGCCCGCTCCGTATCGTCTAAATACAGCAGCAGGTCATCCGCATATAGCGAGATGTCATGTAGCCGCCCGCCGCTATGTATCCCCGCGTATCTGTCACCCGACCTAGCATGGACCGCCAAGGGTTCCATCGCCAGAGAGAACAGGAGGGGGGAAAAGGAGCACCCCTGTCTCGTGCCCCTACCCACCGGGTACGCCGCAGACACCAAACCACCCAAACGCACCTGCGCTGTCGCTGAGGAGTACAAGACCTTCGTCCACCGGCGGAACCCATCGCCTATGCCAAACCTCTCCAGCACTCCATCCAGAAAGACCCACTCCAAACTATCGAATGCCTTCTCTATGTCCACTGATAAGACTGCTTGGGTCCCATCCTCGTCCAGAACGGCGTCCATTATCCCAACCAGGCGACGGATATTCAACGCCGTGCTCCTCGTGGGGATAAACCCTGCCTGATCCCTGTGTACCAGGCCCGTCATGTGTGGAGCCAGCCTGGCGGCCAGAATCCGGCTCAGGATTTTGTAGTCCACCGTCAACATGGACAACGGGCGATAGGACCTCACATCCGTGGCATCCCTTCCGGGCTTCAGGAGCGGCACAATCAAAGCCTCCCTCATGGATCCAGGCAAACACCCTAACTCATAAGCCTCCGTGTACACCACCAGCAGTGTGGGCGCCAGGCAGTCCACAAACTGCTGGTAGAATTCGATCGGTAGCCCGTCCACCCCGGGCGTTTTATTCAGAGCCATATTTTTTAATGGCCGCCCGTATTTCAGTAAGCGTAATCGGACCGCCCAATTCTTTCGCGTCCTCCTCGTCAAGGACCGGAAGCTGCCTCGCCTCTAGGTACTCCGTAATGTCCTGGGCCTCCACTCCCAACTGGCTCTGGTACAATTCCTCGTAATACACACGAAAGCACTCCAACACCGCTGCCTGAGAATATACCGTCTCCCCCAGTGCGTTGTTGATGCTAAGGACCGGGCAGCCCCTAAGTTCAGGGTTAGCGAGTCTGGCCAAGAGCGTGCCCACCTTATCCCGTTCAGTATGCGCTCTGATGGCGTATTGCCTGTAGTCGTAACATCTCAACCGCTCCGTTTCGGTGGCGACCACCTCCTTCGCCTCCAACAACCGTGCCTGCAAGTCTGGCCTGGATGACCTGCGCCGTTCCAAGTCCCTCAGATTCTCCTCCGCTTTCGCAAGTGCATTCAACACAGTCGTACGAGCATTCGAAAACCGACCCAGGCATACCCCTCTCACCACCACTTTCATCGCATCCCATTCAGTGGACCTACACGTGGCCGTACCCTCGTTCTCGCCAAAGTAATGATCGATGCCCTGCTGGACAGCCTCTCTAAACACTGAGTCCTCCAACGTGTCAGGCCGGAGCCGCCATGTTGGAATCGCTGAGCGCTCCCGTTGCCACTGGATATGTACCAATAGGGGATTATGGTCCGAAATGGTTCTAGCCAAGTATTCCGTGTGTGAGATCAATGGGGCCAGGGATCCGCCACAGAGCACTGAATCTATCCTCACGTGTAGCGCATGGAGAGCCGAGTAAAAGGAATAGTCCCTGGTGTCCCTGTGCTGTTCCCGCCACACATCCAGCAACCCCCACCTGTCCTGCCAATCCTTCCTATGCATGGCCAACTTACGCACCGGGGAATCAACAAGGGGAGGGTGAGACCTATCCAAGACCACATCCGTAATCGAGTTAAAATCCCCCCCAAGTACCACCGGGCCCGCTAGGAAAGAGGCCAAGGACCCAGAGAGGCCATCGAAGAATCGGGCCTGATCAGTATTTGGCACATACACACAACAGAGAACCACATCCCTACCATACAACCGCCCCTCTACCGCCACAAACCTGCCATCAGGGTCCACCACTTGGTTCAGCACCTGGAACGGTATCCCCGCTCTCACCCAAATCAACACCCCCCTGGCATAAGCTGAATAAGTGGTGCCGAACACCTGGCCCCGCCATCTTTTCTGCAACGCAGCACATTCCTTTTTTGTCAGATGGGTCTCCTGTAGCATAGCAATCTGGACCCCCCTGCGCACCAGATATGCGTGCACCTTGTGGCGCTTGACCATGGTTCGTAGCCCCCGGACATTCCACGTTATGCATTTTAGACTAGGTAACGTCCCCATACCAGCAGCGAACAGTCCAGGTCAAATAACGCCAGTTCACATCCCCACCAAAGCAGTTGCCCCCCCCCCGAAAGAAACTCTGAAAAGAAAAACACCCAAACCCCACTCCCCAGGACAGAGCCCACAAACCCAGTGTCAGCCCCGATCCAAACCTCAAACCAACCACACATTCTCCTAACCTGTGGTCTCCACCACAGAAGGCCTTAAGGGCCCTAGGGGGGTGAGTTATCGCCGACCCCAGCTAGCGGAGCCCACGCCTCGCGCTCCCATCCCGTCCTGCCCCCGTGGCACCCTACCCGGCAACCCACCCATCTCCAACAGGATACCGCCCTACCATCAGATCTTGTCCAAGTCCCAACTCAGCCTCAACCGTGAAATATCCCATCAGAAGTCTGGGGGGTCACCACCGGCCCCTTCGAGCTTTCCGCTTCCGAAAGGTCCTCTCCTGTCCTGCTGCCCTCGCCGCCAGAGTCCGTCTCCGCCAGTTCACTTTCCTGCTGCGACCCCGTAATGGCCGCCGTCGCTGCGAGGGCATCTCTCTTCTCCGCAGCCATTTGGGCCTCCCGTTTCTCCCGCTGGCGCCTATTGCGGGACCGAATGGGTTGCGATTGTCTGATCTGAGGCTGTTTAGGCCGATCTCGCCTACTTTTGTGCGACCTATCCGTCCCCGCTCTGTACGACTCCAGCCACTGCCATGCCTCATCCGGAGTCTGAAAGAAGTGCGTGGTCTCATCCAGGATGACCCGCAGCTTGGCCGGGAAGAGCAAGGAGTATTGAATGCCCTCCTCTCGCAGCTCCTTCTTCACCGCCAGGAACGATGCTCTATTTCGTTGGACCGCCTGGGTGTAGTCCGGGAAGATTGTGACCCTGCTGTTCTCCACCTCAAATGGGCCCGACGTCCGAGCCCTCTGGATGAGGAGGTCCCGGTCCTTGTAATGGAGGAGCCGCACCACCATCGGTCGGTGGGGGAGGCCATGACCCGGCGGGCGAGCAGGCACCCTATGGGCTCGTTCCAGGGTAAAGAAAGGAGTAAGCCCCTCCGGCGCCACCACAGTCCGAAACCAGTCCTCCATGTAGGCCACCGCATCCTCCCCCTCAATTCGTTCCGGCAGGCCTACGACCCGCACGTTATTCCTCCTATTGCGGCCTTCAGCATCCTCCGCACGTCGCTCCAGCGAGTCCAGCCGGGCCAGGAAGTCCGTGATCTTATGCTCCGCGGTCACCACCGACGGTTTCAGGTCCAACAGCAGCTGATCATGGTCCTTGACCTTATCCGCCAGCTTCGCATGGTCCGCTCTCAATAGCCCCAGCCCCGTGGCTACTTGCGCGATGCCCTGCTGCAACGCCTCCTTGGTCAAGGCGATCGCGTCCAGTATGGCATCCAAGCGTCGATTCAGTCGCTGCTCTTGGTCCAACTCCGGCGGGGGGGTCTCGCCCACCTGGGACAGGGCCGCCCGGTCCCCCTGTCCGTGCTCCACGGCCACCGGCCCTCCCGTAGCTGCCATCTTAGGGTACTGCGTCACAGGCCAGGAAACCCGTCCAGTCCCGGCACTCGTGGGTCGGTGCCAACTTCCCAATATCGAGCAGGATCAGGCGCCACCGCCGATGCCCGCAGCTCCAAGGGCCCAGTGGGTGAGCACTGTCCGATCTGCCCCCTCGTGAACCTGGAGGAGGAAGGGAAGAGGGAGGGATAGCGGCCAGCAGGTGTCCTCAAAAGTCCAAGCGGAGCCGGGTCCCCTGTCCCCCGATCTTCAGGACTGTCGCCCCAGTCCCTACCGCTTCGATCTCTTGGCTGCAGAACCCTCCACCAGTCAGCACCAAGGCCGCTCAGTTTCGACCTCCGGAGCTGTTGCGTGTTTATCTAGGTTCCTGATCGATACTGTGACCTTATGCCCCTATTCTGCTATAAATCCATTTATTCCCTATATTGGCATAACCGTTCAAGTGCGATTTTCTGAAAAGTCATCTCTGGCCTCACACGAACAGAGCCACATTCCAGCATAGTTCTCTCTGCCACTTCCTTTGCGACCAATTAGTGCAATGACAGAGCAGTAGTCACTATCTGATACTCCTAGATAACACTCCGAGTTCTTCAACAAGATAAAAACTCAGCAAACCTGGAAATCCCCGCTTGCTGTGTTTTGATTAGTAATGGAACTCTAATGAGCAACTGATAACTATCACTTCCTAGTGACATCTTTAATTGACGTCTTATGTCCAGCAAACTTGCGTCAAACCCGGCACCTGTCAGGTATAAATATTACCAACGTTGCCTTAAGCAATTGCTGTTGTGCGAGCTACTGTTGCTGATGCCAGCTGCCTGCAAGACCCCGTGTTGGTAAATCTAGCACTCTGTCGCTGCAGCCTGCTGTCCCTGTGGTGGTGAAGCTGCTGATACCATTATCGCTGCTAAAGCGCGAACTATGGTGCAGTACGCTTAGGAGTTGAACAGCCGTCCTCTGCGAAGACATCCAGCAGATTCCAGCTGCCCGCGGACGCTGTCCCCCCTCCTTCCTCGACGCGCTGAAGAGACCCGCTGCCTTTCTCGTGCAGAGAAATCTAGCTCCGGCGTTTCCGGTCTACCCTTGCGGGTGACTGGGATATCGAGAGAGACCCCTGAAGGAGATACCAATCCTCCATCATTCTATTCAGAGGTATGGTGTTGACTAAACCCTTAGACGAGAATTCTTGAAACAAACCTTGGCAAAACCAACTTAACTTAAAGCTACTTACTTACTCCCCTTCCACGTGTTAGGCTTAGGTCAGGCACACTGGGGTAGGCTTAGTTAGAAGCACCAGTTGAGTATGTTAGCCTAATGTATATATGACTGTATATATGTTTTATTACTTTTAAACCATTGTATGGCTAAGAAACCATATCAATGCTTTTACAGTTCTATTTCGCAATACTTATCTTACTGTACGTACTTTTTATAATAACAATTCTTGCAATTGTGGCAATACATTTCTCTTGTACGAGAAGAAAGACTGTTCAATAAATGTTAACCCTTTATTGACAAACGCCCGTCTCTCTATTCTCTACATCTCGTGAAAGTAAACTGCACTAGACTGACTGAGTGAAATACATGTCTATTGTTTCACACGACCCTAGAGATTGACTCTTGATCTGAGGAGCAAAGTTGTCATGTTGCACGGTTGTTGGAAAGCTGAATCCCTTCTTGTCTGTGCCAAGGAAGCTGATCACTTCCTATGCAGAGAAGAAAGTTTCCAGTGACCTCTGAGCTAGTTGGTAACACAACCCAATTAAGTTTAGCATTCAACGTTGAAGGATACAGTGTTCCAAAATATTGTGCACCTAATCTTTGTCTCCTTGGAGACCTACTCTGCAAACCTTGCATTTTACAATGCCAGAAAACGGAACCCCTGGGGCCGCAGCAGATGCGACTCAGCAAGGTCCCGAATACACAGACCCGGATGCTATTATGATCCCGGTCCACTTAAGAAGATCTATAACTTTAAAACTTATAGAAAATGGACTGACACCACAAGGTGGTACAGTAATTTTCGTGATAGAGGCTCACGAGTATCGGCAGGCAGAGGTATTCTATTCATGGATAAACTTTCCAGCGGTAAACGCTAGAACAAAAGAGTTTCACTATTACAAAATAGAGAAACCTCCGGAAGAGTACGCTCCTTTCGAGGAGATTGAAATTCCACTTAAATTTCAAGAGCACCTGCTCTGGTTTAATGGGGCCCTAAAACATACTGATCACATAACTAGGCTCGGTCCACTAGGTAGACCAGGAGCCACGTGGCCGGTTCTAGCCAGCTACACACCACATCCTGACATTGTAAAAATGTCTAAGGAAGAGCTGTTAGTACAGCTAAACACATTAATAAAAATACATAGGCAATTAGTCCAATATGTAATGCGGACTGCAACAGTCCAGCCAGCTGTTAATGTACCACAGCTGACCCCTCATCAGGGGAACACAAATAAAATTACACCACAGAACATACAGTCATGTCTTGGTAAAACACCCGTAAAACGGGAACAAATTCCTTTCTGGTTAGCACAGAAAATCACTCAAATAGAGGCAGTATTTCCTGATACTACCCCTATTGAGAAACACAGAATCTTGACCATCTGCCTTCCTATGGGAATCGCACCACACGTGGAGGACTGTGACACTTGGGGTACAGTCTTTGCTTCCATTTACACAAAAACACACGGTGTTCCGTCTTTGGCGGTAGTACCAGAAGTGCTAAAACAGATTCAAAATGAATTCGGTCCAGAGCCCGCTTTAAATCTAGGTATGAAATTACTGAAAGACTTCAAGCAGGTCACGGCTATATTATTAGCCAACATTAAAGGAGAAGCAGCATCTGTGGCGATCCGCCAGAAGTTGAAGGAAACAGATATAAAAGATCCTGTTGAGCTTGCAAAAATCATAGAAAAATGCTATGAAGAATTAGGTAGAGACAGCTTGGGTGGGAAACCAGTAAAGCCCCAACTGCTCGAAAATCCTGAAAAATTATTTATTAAAAATAATTCAAACACTCCTAAAAAGAGCTGGGATGGAAATAAACAATCCACTCCCAAGGAAAAAGTTTTCCAGTCCAGAGGAAGGTCTCCTCGACGGAGGGAAAGAACTCCGACTCGAGAACGCCAGTCTCCCCAGAGGGAGCCCTCTGAGAAAAGAAATAGGGATAATCTGAAAAAACCTGATAGATATCAAAGTATTGATACACGTCCCCCTCGATCTTTTCCACAGAATTCGGAAAGAAGAGGACGGTCAGACCCAGGAGAGCACACCAAGTCCAAAGACAAGGAACCTGCTCAGAGTAAAAAATCTCAATTTCAGAAAAAGAAGGTAGCCAGTATTAGGGTAATCAACCATGCCGAGAATACTGAGGACACAGTTGAAAAACGGGGAGTAGGCATTGACAATGTTGGACAGTGCAGCAGAAATCAGTATAGCGCGCAAGATCTTGATGAGTCATCTGGAGACAGTGGACACGAATGAATACATTCAAGTTGAAACTGCCGACGCCAGACTTAGCGAGCCCCATAAAATATACGAAATAACATTGCGTATAGAGGGTGATAAGACTAGGAAAATTAAGGGTCTATTTTGGGATAAGCTCTCAAAAGGCTATGATATTCTGTTAGCTGAAAAAGATTGGCCCCCAGAGTTTGTCAGGGAGTGCCCTCGAGGCGAAGAAGTGATTATGCCTGCCTTCTCGAATCACATTCCGATTCACAAAAAATACACATATGCAAGGAAATGGGCAGTGGCCCAGGCACCTGCATTGTATAAAAATCATGTAGGATGGGATGAGGATTCACCTCCTCACAAAATCCAATTAAAAAGTGAACCAACTGCCCAATGGCAGTATCCCATAAAGCAAGAAGCTAAAAAACAGGTCAGGGAGATCTTAGATCAACTTGAGTACCAGGGGGTGATTGAAACATGCACCTCTCAAATGAACAATCCTTTGTTTCCTGTCTCCAAGCCAGACAATTCATGTCGTCTAGTTTTGGACTACAGACACCTTAATACATGTTGCAAAACCTTTGCAGTACAAAACTCACATAGTGCAGCCCTAATGAACAACATAGTTAGGAAAAAAATATAAAACGACATTAGACATTTCTAATGGTTTCTTTTGTCAAAACATTGCACCAGAAAGCAGATATTTGACCGCTTTCTCTGCATTTGGGTCACAGGAAAAATTCTGTCGACTCCCACAGGGGTTCAAGAACAGCCCAGGACTATTCTCAGCTAGGGTAACAGAGTTACTACAAATCTATGATGATGAAGCATTATCTTACGTAGATGATATTTATCTCACAGACGACGACTTGGATACTCACTTGAAAAGAGTGAACACCATTATACTTGGGTTCGCAGCAGAGGGTTACAAATTCAACTTTAAAAAGTCTCGAATTGCCCATCTGACAGTACTGTTCTTAGGGTACGAATTATCAAGTGAAGGGAAAAGCCTAGCGGACGACTTCTTAGAGAAGTGCGCTGTACTCCAAGCTCCAAAAACGCTGAAGAATTTACAATCCATTCTAGGTTTTCTGAATTTCGGAAGAACTTACATACTAAATTACGCAGAGAGGGTTAAACCTCTCTACGAACTAATTAAACCTGATTTTAAACAAATCAATTGGACTCAAAAACACACAGAAATTTTGAGATCACTGCAAACAGACATGTTAGCAAAAACAAAATTAGATACACGTGACAACACGATCGATCTTGTAATCCGAGTCATCCCAGGAAGATGCGGATTCACGTACCTAACCTCTAATGAGGGAGAAAAGGTACCTATTTCAATTAAATCTCACTTGTACACACAAGCAGAAAAAACATTCAGTCACACAGAAAGAACTGTGAACGCAGTGCAAATCGCATTAGCAAATGAACGAGAACTAGCACACGGCAAACGGATTAATATCCTTACAGCGGAATCCGCCTTCGAGGCGCTATTCAGCCCAGTAAACCTGCCTACAGTGTCACTGGATCCGAAACGGATACAGTGCATAGATTCTCTAGGAGCGGAAGACGTGAAATACTATTTCGCCCCGCAATTTGAAGAACTGAATGATTTAGAATATGAAGAAGAATATCCTCTGCCAATCGAAATTCTGCCTCTCCCACAATACGCCTGTATAATCTATACAGATAGCTTTGTACAGCATTTCAACGTAGAGAGAAAAACCTACGATGCAGCATGTGCGATCATTAAAGGTCGTTGGCTGTGCGGTAAATTCAGACCGAAAGTAACAAAAACTGAATCTGTAAGAAACTGTTCGGTTCAAAGAACTGAAATCAGATCTTTAAAGATGGCGCTAGAAAATGCAGAACGTGAATTCCCGACACTTATTGTGTGCGATTCTCATTTTTGCGTCAATTCTTACAACAATAAACTGCAGAGTTGGATCGAAAACGACTACAAAGATGACACAGGTGCCACAATAAAGCATAAATTGCTCTGGAACGAGGTAGCTCTTTTAAGTAAAGAACTACAAAAGACTCACGTGATTCACGCACAGAGTCTTCAACGTGATGGCGTTCACGTTGCAGGGAATTCATTGGCTAATACAGCCACCGCGGAAGCAACTAAACCGGCTTCCGTAGCCACAAAAAAGCGTACAGATAAATACATAGACGGGGAAACCATGCTGGCAGTAAAAATGACCGTAAAAGGCGACTGTGCAGCATTACCCGTAAACTATCCACTCAATTATGCATACATAATCGATGCAAACTCCGTTCCTTTTGCTCGAATCCCTGGAGTGGGGGACAGAGTAATTCCAAACATGAACAGGAGAATATTTTTAATAGCAGACGCACACATGGGTTTGGGTCTTAGGCACAGAGAGATCAAGGAATCACTGACTGAATTACAATCAGTATTCTGGTGGCCGGGAATGAGTGTAGAACACCAAATATAAGCAAACAACTGTGAAAACTGTAATAGGGATCGCAGTAGCGAACCTTGCTACCGGCTACCAATCAGAAAGAGCGTAACGCTGCCTACACCCCACCCTGTGTCCTATTAACAGTTAAGGCTAAACACACTTAAAAAATGAGACCTCCAGTGCTCGGCTGACGCTAGAACGGTTATAAAAGATTTGCGAGTCTTTATCGGCACATACTCAATTACCACGTTCCATTCTGACCAGGGTCCTGCTTTCAGCTCTCGAGCTTATAGGGAGGCCATGGCCAGCATGGGAATTGGGTTGCGGTATTCTTGTCCGTCGCACCCCGAAGGGAACAGTGTGGTAGAAAGAAAAAACCGTGACATAAAGCAATCTATAACAGCGAAGGTATTAGGTTCAGGCGCTGGGTGGGTCAAACATTTAATAAGTGTCCAGACTAGTCTTAACAACATGCCAAGAAATTCTCTAAAAGGTTTCAGCCCATACGAACTATTGTTCGGAATTAGAATGCGAGTTCAGGACCTCGATAGTCAGATGTCAGTGGTACAAGAAAAAACAACAGACTTTGACATCAAAGATCGTTTGGCTGTTTTACAGGAACTGAATGAAACACGAAAATCATTAAGCAACATAAAGTTAAAGCAACAGCCAAGTACCACTGACGAGGCACCACCCGCAACAGCCCCAGCAAGGCCTGTCTGGATTCCAAAGATTGGGGATCTAGTCAGAGAAAAGATCGCGGTGAAGAAGGAATTTGGGCCTTCTTACAGAAAAGCAGTACCTGTCTTGGCAGTCACCGGAACAAGATCAGTTGTGCTACCGCCCCTTGCTGGTAAAAAGGAGAACAGAGTTGTGTCTATCGATCTGGTAAAACCACAAGCATGTGGCCTATAATCAACAGTAGGCCCAGTGGACTCCCAAGAAACAACAGAATACCCAAACTTGCGACAATCCAAGAGGTTCAAACTGAAAGACTAATCACATTCGATCAGCCTGCAGTGCACAATGAAGGACTATGCAATAATGCCATGGAACTCGTGCCTCTTGAAACACAGATTGAAACAGTTCGTCAAGAAACAACACCAGTCTAAAATGATGTGGCATCAGAAAGTGCTACCGAAAGACAGATTGAAAGAACAATCCCATCAATTGACAGAACTGCCTCTGGTTATTTCATCAACTTCGACAACTTCTCTGAAGATCAAAACGACCCCGAAGTGATGCCAGAAACAAAAAAGTATTCTAAAGAAAATACAACAGGACTCTTTCAACAAATCAAAGAACTATATCTGGATTCACCGTTGATTGAGCATTGGATTATCTCAGGGGTATTCATACTCCTACTATGCCTAATTTTAGTTTTAATTTTAGGAAAGTTTATTACAATTGAATGGACACAGCAAGTCAGAACATCAACGTAGTCCTGAAACCACACAGATCATCCCACGTGAAGAAAAGAGAACTGTCAACAGTAAATGTCACAGCAATTCCAATACCTGGTGGGGTAGTATGGGAGAAAACAGACTATGAGATATATGGTCCGGTCGAAATCCTGAAGTATCCTCATCAACTAAAGGTTTCCTTAAGTGACTTTGTGACACCTAGTACATTCTCTGATGATTGGGACTTTAACAGTATTAATGACATGATGTCTGATTTAGTAATGTCAGCTAGATTCACAGATCATGATTATTTACAAAGTTCATCTAGTTATGAGCAGTTATTCTGTTACACCCACTATGGGGATCATTACCTGCATAAATCTGCACAGCCTAGAAATGTTTTTATGTATAATCAATGGGAACATTGTTCTACACCACCTAAAAGCAGTTCTAAAGCATTTTTTGAGAAATTCAAATACTTCTCAGGGTTTAACACCAGTGATGCAGAAACGTTTTATTATAAACTGTTAGATAAAACAGGAATGAAAACAATGCTGACAAATTCTAAATTGATATATTCAGAAGCATTTTATGACAAAATGATGAGATTTGGTTTTGATTATTGGAAAAATAATATTGAAATGAAAACAATTTGGGGTACAAAAGATTGGCAGGTGCAAGGCATTGAAGCACTATTTAGAACCTGCATGATACCAGAACAAATGTTATTTTTAAATGACACAATACACCAAACATCTTGTCTTGGCCTAGCTAAGAACAAAGACCTTAAAACACCGTCTATTCCGAAGCCAATACCTGAAAATGCAACCACAGATATTGAGTTAGACGTGTCACAAATTTTACATTTAAACAGAACACATCCTGATTGGAAAAAGTGGTTAATCTGGCCTACAGACACAAATAGCTGTCAAGATAGATTCCTGAATAAAACACAGGGGTTAAAAATGACCAGATTAGACCCTAGATACTCCCAGAGACAACATCCAGGGATTATAACAACATACAGTGTAGGGAAACTTTGCCTTGAATGGCTAACTTCGTCCACACTGGCTGAAATTAAGCAACACTTGTCTTTACTAAAAGAGGGTGCTGATTTGCGCGATTTCATTCTTGGACCACGCAAACAGCGTCAAAAGCGTTTCATAGCGACCAGTATCTATGCTGCTTACAACGAGGCTTGGAAAGTAAAGCAAATTGAAACTGCTGAAAAAATACGAGAAATTGATCGTATTAATTTGGAGAAATCACTTTCTGTAGTAGACAATGGGTTAATGACTCTGTCTTCCAGAATATATTCGTTGGACAATATTGTATCCTCTGCCTTTGATGTGATAGACAGAGATTTGCTAATGTTACAACATGGCCAGTCTCAATTACGCTCTATTATAGAATTAGGCTGGACGCTGCAAAATCTTCGTTCAGGCTATGTGCCTTGGCGTTTAATCAACACAACGTCATTATTTTCCGGTTTTAACCTTACTGATAAACAGATCAGTTTGGCACAGAAAGGAGCAGACTATACAATCCTGAGCATCGAAAAACTCGAGAGATTACCATTGACAATATCAGAGAGTCCTGTCATTGAATGGATAATACACGGAATTATCACAATTCCGATAACAACTTTCCGATTTAAAAAGTGCCTTGAGTACATACCTGCTGGCCAGTATGAACAATTGGGTAAAGGATATGTAAAATCTGAATGGAAATTACCATACACTCATTCTTGCTATAGTGACAGCGACAAAAATGTATTTCTTAGTGGTGAAAATTGTAAACATTCACTAAGCGGTATACTTTTGAGTCAGGGTATTAATTTAAACGGAGCATGTGATGGAAATTCAAAAGAACCTTTCATGCCACCAGCTAGTCACACCTGCAACTCAGATAGAGCCCTTCTTTATGCAACTTTCGAACGGGAGTTACATTCTTAGAATGGATCACAGATGTTGTGGCCTTGTGCCAGGGAAAAGTTATCTAGTAGAAGTAACATCCATGGTCAAATGCTGTATGCAAGCATTGTTTCCGAGTGGGCCGACAGACACAGTGACTCCCATCTGGCCTCGTCTGAATCTCTATTCTATATGAATTGATACATTAAGCAAAATGAAATCTGTACTTTTACAGACAACAGTGCCTATAACGTCATCTAAAGAGACGTATGATCTTCTAGTTGCAAGGACAGCTACTGAAGTTCATGACCTTTTATCAACAAATTGCCCCGTGCATTTTGTAGAAATGTTCAGCCAACTCCTTAACATGTCTAGTGCAACAAGCATCCCAGGCATATTTAAGACAGTCTTTACGGGACTGCTAACACCCTTCCAGGCAATTTTGGGAATCTTTCCTAATTTTGTGCACTCCATTTTTGGCGGCATACCATTGTTTTTGGGACTCGTCGCAGGGATTCTATTTTTGACCCTCCTGCTACGTTATGGCAAGCCTCGGCTCAGACATAGCTCCCATGGGAATGGAAGAGACAATCCTAGCAATGCGCTACCGGGACAGGATAACTAACGTCCTTGGATTGGCCAGGCTGAGAGATCTAAACATGACCTGGTTCCTTTCATTCAGACCGATATGGCAAAATTGCATTTTACCTGTGCTACGGTGTATGCTTTGCGGCGATGAATGCGTGTTGGACATCTGTCTTTCACTTCCATCAGCAGTACCAATGGACGTCAATACTTTGCTCAGTCCAATAACGGCTCACGCATTGTGTTGTCCCCAGGGGCTACCAATCCTGATGACGGCATTCGTGGAGACTCCTGTGCTACAGCCAAGTGGTAACAGTGGAGCGAGTGACAAAAGCAACATCATCCAGGTACAACGTTCTGTGAGCATTGCTGGTCCCGACTATGATGACAGCAATCATTCTCACACCTGCCAAGTTACAGCGCTATCTAATTTGGTTGAACTATCACCTGAATTTGTAGACCAATTCTTTGAGAGCCTGTCTGATACAATGTTCTCACCTGTACAGAAACAATAACTTTTAGAAGCTTTCCGACACACAGCGTTCCCATGAACTCTGAATTCGGCCTTCAGTTTTGATCAACAAAAACTGCCAAGAGCTTTGGAAATCTATTTTCTTTGAATTGGACAATTTTTCTAATATTGACCTTTTTCGGCACGAACAATTCTTTGCTTAACGTAAAAACTATTCTTAGAGAACAGAAGCTTCACACTTCTATTTTTAAACACATCTAGAGACATAACAACATTACACCAGCCTCTAGCACACATGTTATTACAATGCATTTTTATGTGATGATTTATCTCGCCCTTCTTCTGTCAGAGATACTTCATGTGTAATTCTTCATGCATAATCGTTCATTGATTTCATATGCAATAATTTTTTGAATGATTACTATGCTTTAAAAAACGTACAGTACCTAAATTCATGTATTACAAATACGCCTATTTCGAATGCATTTATGTATTTTGGGGTGGGCAATGTTACACATGCATCTAATTGCTTTAGTTTTAGTAATTTTGATGGACATTAACCCGTGGAGTGGGTGTTGCGTGTTTATCTAGGTTCCTGATCGATACTGTGACCTTATGCCCCTATTCGGCTATAAATCCATTTATTCCCTATATTGGCATAACCGTTCAAGTGCGATTTTCTGAAAAGTCATCTCTGGCCTCACACGAACAGAGCCACATTCCAGCATAGTTCTCTCTGCCACTTCCTTTGCGACCAATTAGTGCAATGACAGAGCAGTAGTCACTATCTGATACTCCTAGATAACACTCCGAGTTCTTCAACAAGATAAAAACTCAGCAAACCTGGAAATCCCCGCTTGCTGTGTTTTGATTAGTAATGGAACTCTAATGAGCAACTGATAACTATCACTTCCTAGTGACATCTTTAATTGACGTCTTATGTCCAGCAAACTTGCGTCAAACCCGGAACCTGTCAGGTATAAATATTACCAACGTTGCCTTAAGCAATTGCTGTTGTGCGAGCTACTGTTGCTGATGCCAGCTGCCTGCAAGACCCCGTGTTGGTAAATCTAGCACTCTGTCGCTGCAGCCTGCTGTCCCTGTGGTGGTGAAGCTGCTGATACCATTATCGCTGCTAAAGCGCGAACTATGGTGCAGTACGCTTAGGAGTTGAACAGCCGTCCTCTGTGAAGACATCCAGCAGATTCCAGCTGCCCGCGGACGCTGTCCCCCCTCCTTCCTCGACGCGCTGAAGAGACCCGCTGCCTTTCTCGTGCAGAGAAATCTAGCTCCGGCGTTTCCGGTCTACCCTTGCGGGTGACTGGGATATCGAGAGAGACCCCTGAAGGAGATACCAATCCTCCATCATTCTATTCAGAGGTATGGTGTTGACTAAACCCTTAGACGAGAATTCTTGAAACAAACCTTGGCAAAACCAACTTAACTTAAAGCTACTTACTTACTCCCCTTCCACGTGTTAGGCTTAGGTCAGGCACACTGGGGTAGGCTTAGTTAGAAGCACCAGTTGAGTATGTTAGCCTAATGTATATATGACTGTATATATGTTTTATTACTTTTAAACCATTGTATGGCTAATAAACCATATCAATGCTTTTACAGTTCTATTTCGCAATACTTATCTTACTGTACGTACTTTTTATAATAACAATTCTTGCAATTGTGGCAATACATTTCTCTTGTACGAGAAGAAAGACTGTTCAATAAATGGTAACCCTTTATTGACAAACGCCCGTCTCTCTATTCTCTACATCTCGTGAAAGTAAACTGCACTAGACTGACTGAGTGAAATACATGTCTATTGTTTCACACGACCCTAGAGATTGACTCTTGATTTGAGGAGCAAAGTTGTCATGTTGCACGGTTGTTGGAAAGCTGAATCCCTTCTTGTCTGTGCCAAGGAAGCTGATCACTTCCTATGCAGAGAAGAAAGTTTCCAGTGACCTCTGAGCTAGTTGGTAACACAACCCAATTAAGTTTAGCATAGTCAGTGGAGGCCTGGAATATCCGCAGTTCCACGTCGATACTACTGTTTATGTTATTCCAATGCGCAGGGCCTAGTGGGAAACTAGGAACTACACTACAGAGCCGCCCGTCCGCTCCGCCGCCATTTTCTTCTCACTCTCGGCGACACCTCAGCCGCCGCTCATCAGGGTCTCCTCGGGGCCAACAGTACCCCAGCAACTTTCTGCCGACGCCCAATGGTCCCCCTATACTTCGTAGGGCAGGAGTGTCGACCACGAGTCGCCCAGGGTGCAGAAATCAGGAGAATTAGCGGGATTCCGCGCGGAGCTGCGAGCTCACGCCGCCATCCCGATCGGCGTCCAAGCCACGCCCCTGGATACATGAAGGTGATTTGGGGGTTTTCCTTGATCCCAATGCCGAGCCTCCAATACAATTGAAGTGCAGTGTAAGTTTGGTTCTTGAGAGTGGTAATGAAGACTTGATCTCTGGTCTCAAAAAGGACTATCCCAATGTCTTCAAGAATGAATTAGGTTGTCTCAAAAGTTACAAACATAAGATTATACTTAAAAAGAATGCCATCCCTGTATGCTGCAAAGCAAGAAATGTTCCCATATCTGTGAGAGATGACATGGAGAAAGAAATAGAGAAATTAAAAGATTGGGGAATAATAGAAAAGGTTGAAGGAACAGAATGGTTAGCTCCCTTGGTGGCAGCTCGTAAATCAAATGGGGACCTAAGATTATGCATTGATTTGAGGCAAATACCCTTTGCCAAATGTTAACGAGCTATTGTTTTTTTTGGGTGGAGCCAAAGTCTTCAGTACAGTGGATTTGACTTCGGCATATCACCAGATAGAATTGGAGGAATCAAGTCGTGATCTTACTTCGTTCACTACACCATTTGGCACATATAGATTTATACACATGCCCTTTGGCTTAGTGTCAGCCTCATCGGTTTTCCAAAGGATTATGGAAAATGTTCTTCATGGGTTGGCAGGTGTTCATGTGTATCAAGATGATATACTTATAGTGGGAGATGATGATGGTCAACATGATGCTCGATTAAAAGAAGTAATAAAAAGATTGAATTATCATAATCTAACCATTAAAGCCAAAAAATGCAAATTCAAAAGTAATTCCATTGATTATTTAGGTCACAATATCACTAGTGAAGGGGTAAGATCAAAATCTAATTTGATTAATACAATTCAAAATGCACTTAGTTGGGAGTCGTATGGAAATTATCGCACTCCAAAGTATCAACACGATATCCCATGAAAGGAACAGTCTAAACTAATTTGGATATTTGGAGGGGTATTTGTAGAGCGCGGCGTTCGCTCCGGAAGTAGCATCATGGCGCTGAAAGTCCTTGAGGCCAGGTCACAGAGTGGCAGGGGGGAGGCTAAATGGAAGCTTTAGTCCAATCGTCGGAAAGATTGAAAATCCATGTTTTGAGAAGTTTTCTAAAAGGCTTCTCAAGTGTCTGAAGTCTCAGGTGTCTGGGCATACTGTTCCAGGCTCTGATAGCCAGGGTGCTTAGGGTTTTTCCGCCTTTAGACTTCAGGTTGAACTTGGTGGAGGTCATGAAATTTTCTTGTGAAGATCGGAGGGAACGACTAGGGTTGTAGTGTGGGAAGCGTCTGGTAAGATAGATGGGACCTGTTTTGTTAAAGGCTCGAAAGGCAACGGTGAGAATCTTGAAGACTATTCTCTTGTGCAGGGGAAGCCAATGTAAGGTCTTTAGGGCTGCGGAGATTGAGGATCTACGAGGTAATTTCAGGACAAGGCGGGCGGCAGTGTGTAAAACACTTTGGAGTTTGGAGAGAGTGGACTTCTTGGTCCCTGCCAGGAGGCCGTTACAGTAGTCTACACGCGAGAGAATGAGGGCTACTGTTACCGTTTTTCTAGAATCGAGGGGGAGGAAGTCAAAGAACTTTCTCAAGGATTTGATTATGCCGAAGCATTTGCCTGCTATGGTCGTGGCATAAACTAATGGAATCAATCTCTGGAAGGAGGAGAATCAAAGATACACGGAGAGATTGAACCTGTATTCAAAGAAAATTTTATAAGTTTTAGGAGATGTAAATCACACAAAAAATGTCTGGGGAGACAAGTAAAAATTAATTTAAGCAAAGAAGTTGTGAACAGAGGTATGAGCAACTTAAACACATCAGTTCAAAACTTAACATCAACTCCAGAAAATTGCAACAAACAACCAGAATAATTAATCAACAGTGGTTGTAGGTGTGTTCCAAAGAAACAATATAGACCGAAACGTCGACAACCTCATCATCTCCACCATTGTTTCTTTGGAACACACCTACAACCACTTTTACTTGTCTCCCCAGACATTTTTTGTGTGATTTACATCTCCTAAAACTTATAACATTTTCTTTGAATACAGGTTTAATCTCTCCGTGTATCTTTGATTCTCCTCCTTCCAGAGATTGATTCCATTAGTTTAGACTGTTCCTTTCATGTGATATCGTGTTGATACTTTGGAGTGCGATAATTTCCATACGACTCCCAACTAAGTGCATTTTGTTTTCCTAGAATCAAGTCCCTTGTAGCACTCCCTTGACCTCAAAGATAAACTGCCCAAGCCTACAAGGGTAAATTGGGTTTCCCCTGCCTGTTCAACATAATACAATTCAAGACATGAGCTCTCCTTCAAACAAAAATGAGCTTATGAAATTGCTAGGAATTGTGGAATATTATGCTAAATTTGTAAGAAATGTTTCAGACTGTGCAATCAATATGAGATATCTATCAAAGAAAGGAGTTGTTTTTGAATGGACTGACAATTGTGAGAGAGTTCATTGACATTAAAAAGATGCTCAAAGGTGCTCCTTCTCTTAGGAGTTTTAATCCTAAAGTAAAACCAATATTAATTACAGATGCTAGTGAAAAGGGATTGGGGCAGTTTTGAAACAGAAAGGCATGGAAACAATAATGTTTCTGTCTCGCAGTCTCAAAGATACGGAAACTAGGTATTCAGTGGTCGAGAAAGAGTCTTTGGCAATATTCTGGGCAATTAAGAAATTGAGGAAGTTTCTATGGGGTATTGATTTTGAGGTGAGAACAGACCACAAGCCTCTGATTAAAATTTCGTCTAAAAAAGGACTTGATGCTATTTCATGTAGTTTCATAACATCAAGAATATAATTTTGAGATCAGGTATATTCCTGGTGCAAAAAAACAATGTTGCTGATGTGTTATCATGTTTGACACCCAAAGTTGTTTCTGAGGATGAAGAATTAGAAGATCCTGATGAGTGGGTCTGTGTTGTGGATCAGGAAATTATTTCGGAGAAAAGGTTGAGTGATGGAATGTCTCATGATGTTACTTTGAAAGAAGTGATGAGTCTTATGGAGAAATGTTGGATCAATGACGAAGAAGGATCTGGCTTTACTAAACAGTTTTGGCCATTGCAAAATGAGCTATCTGTAGATAATGGATTACGATTTCTTGGCACAAAATATATTTCTCCTGATAATCTTCGAAAATAACTCATTGATTTGGTACATTCATCACATGCTGGTCTTACAAAATGCAAGGAGAGATTACGTGGGTGATATTGGTGGCCGAGTATGGATATTGCGATTGAACGGTAGGTATGTGATTGTATAACGTGTACTCTGTGTGACAAAGTGTACGCGAGTGAAACCAATGGTGCTAAGGAGACGCCCTTCAAATCCGTGACAGGACATCTCTCTAGATATCTTGGGTTCTGTAAATAACAATGGCTCTCAAACTTATGTGTTAGTCATTATTGATATGTTTTTACGATGGCCTGAAGTTTTCTTTTTGTCAAACATAGATTCGAGTCACATAATTCTGTGTCTAAAAAGTCTATTTTCAAGAGAAGGGATCCCAGAGTCTATTTTGACAGATAACGGAGTCCAACTAGTTTCTGATCAGATGGAACATGTTCTTTCATCTAAAGGGATAGTACATAAAACGTGTGCTCTCTTTCATCCCGAGGCCAACGGGATGGTAGAGAGATTTAACAAAGTTGTTAAGGAAACTATTGCTTTGGCAAAATCACAATTTGTGGATTGGAAGTGTGAGGTGTTAAAAATGGTTGAGGAATACAGATTGTTGCCTCATTCTACTACTGGGAAAACACCTTTTGTACTGATTAGAGGTAGACTTCCTAATACTAATGTAGAACCTGCATAGGTTAACAGATTTGAATTGAGTGAAGGTAAAGAAGGTAAATGTGACAATGAGATTGTACGGATGAGAGATGAGGAAAAAGCTAAGTAAAGGAAAAATATTTTGATTCAACAAAAGAAGTGAAAACAACAAAGGTGATGGTAGGTGATATTGTCATGATAAAGCGTCCTGGTTTGATCAGTAAGTCTGTTTCAAAATTCATGAAACTTATCAAAGTCATTAAGGTGTTTAACAATGCCATTAAAACAGAAGATCATCAGATATGGAACTTAAATAAGGTTGTTGTAAAGGGGAAACTTATTGGTAACCCAAATAACAGTCCATCTAAAGATGAAGAGAGAGTTAGTGGTCGTAGTTCATTGAGGGTGCGTAAAGCGCCATAATATCTTGCTGATTATGTATAGGATTCTTGTATTAATTTTAAATATTGTATATATGTCTTTTTTTGTTTTGTTGGTGTAAAGGAGGGAGGTATATGATGTTCTGTATCTCTTTAATTACATTGAGATTGATAGAACTACAATATGTCACTGTTAGAATATTAGAAAGTTATATGAGTCATTCACTGTGTCATCCACTGAGCTCATGGTGTTCTAGTGGAGCCTTGAAGATACACTAATGCAGTTACTGTTGATGTTTGCATCCTGTTGGATGGGATCCTCATTAAGGAATAAACTGAAGAATGTTCATCATAACTGAGTCCTGATTTTGCTATCCTGAACACTACAGATGTCTTTTTTGGTTATAATTGCATTACTTTCGTTTTATCATAGTTGATGGTTACAAAGTTTATTGCTGAATATATACTGGTAGTATCTAGTAAGTGTTGAAGACCAATGGTAGGTTGACTAACTATTACAAGGTCATCTGCTTACAGCAAGTTGGAAAGAGGGAGTTCTCCCAGCCTTCGCGCAAGTGAATTAAAAGTGTTCAATTCTGTTGATAGATCAGCCATAAACAAGTTGACAAGCATCAGGTTCGGCAC